>NC_090610.1:12609316-12643940 GCF_004359215.1 Bremia lactucae | reverse complement strand
AACTCTGAACTTAGGGGTAGCTTCAGAGTCCGCGTCAGTAGGGCATCCCGCCCCTACTGCGCTCCTGCATTTCCCGACCCCTCAGTGGTCGAGGCAGAACTCATGCGTCTCGCACGCTGGTTCTTGCCATCGCCCTTTGGGAAGGGAGTCCTCTTGCTGAGCGTCTTCGCCCCACCAGGGACCCTGGCATAGCAGCGAGCCATCATATGGCCGCGCTTGCCGTATTTAAATCAGACTACGTCTGCATTGCCCAACTCCATAGGAGTGGCATCTGTCCTCTCGGCCGACCGCTTATGCCAAGCAGTCGCCGAGGCACTGTTGTACGATTGCTCCTCAACAAAGGCAGTTTGGATTGCCTCTTCCATCGTCGACAGCACCTTTCTGAAAAGGTCCTGTCGCGATGGGCCATGCCGTAGTCCGTTCATAATCGTGGGCACCTTAATGTGCTCCGGAATCGGACCTACGGTAATGGACACCGACAGCGAGCGCATCCTTACATATACCTTTTCAGAGATCGCTTCGTCTGTCGCGCTCCAAAGAAGCACGCCTGAAGCAACACTTCGTTGTTCGGCGGCTTGTACATGGCGGGAATTTTTTCCTTAAAGATCGCCCATGTAGGGAACGCCTTTCTGTCCGCCATAAGCGCCGAGTAACCCAATCTGAGGCCTTACCGCGCAGATGCGACATGGCGTAGGACACCATCCGACTGTCATCCTCGATGAGTTGCGCAACACCGCAATGCAACACGGCTAACAGCCAGTGGACAATCGTGTGCGCTGCAGTTCCATCGAACTTGGGCGGGTCCATCCGAATGGGCCTCGGCTGATGCGGCCGGGCAGAGAGCATCTCAACAGTCCCGTTGAGAGCCTCGCTCCGAGCCTTCTCATGCCTCAGCTCATCTTGAGTCTGAGTGACGGACTCTGCCACACCATGGCTCTGTGCCTTGGACGCGGACGCGGATAACCACTGTCGGAGCACGAATGCCTCAAACTGCTCCAACTGAGCAACATGTTGCTCAGGAGGACTATCCAGGAGCCTGGCCAGGGCTTTTTCACCAAGTTCCTGAGCCATATGCCCTGCCACCTCCCGATGATGTCCGGAGAGGTAGGGGAAATGAGCCCAATCAATATTGAGGCTCATCCTCACGTACAGACGCAGAGATACGGGTCGTGGGAAGGATTTCAAGTGCTACCAAGTGTAGGCGGGCACGTCTTAATGCGGCCTCGCTCCACTTAGACACACATACTAGCACAGCGATTAAGCGGTTAGACCTTCTTCTCTTGCGTGCAGTAAGGTAGTTGAGATGGGCTCCTTGGCGACCTCACCCAACGCACTAAGTACTCTAGTAAAGTGTCGTCACGGGAGCGGTAATCTAGCTCCTCGTGTGCACTTACTAAGCAGAAAGTAGTTTTCAGACTGATTTATATTTAATCGCATTATATATAATTACCTATTTTTACCAATCAAAAGTGTCATCTCTGTAGATAACATTAGTATGTAATAAATCGTGTGACGGATGACGCTAGGCGTCATCCTCCTAATGTGAATGCACCTATGTGCATCACATACACAAGGGTTGGTCACAAATGTGAACCACACCCGAGTGGTGGGTCTAATTACTTTATTTAAGTAGTTGACCATCCCCTTTAGTACACCAAGTGTACTTAACGGGTACTGTGTAACATTTGGGCAACTTTAGCCCGTTACAAGTGACGTGAGGCACCACTCGCACTGAAGCCGTGCGAAGTGGACTTGTACTGAAGCACGTTAAGGTGGATGTGCATTGTGGTCTGCACCATATTTCGCGATGGATGGAGGTTAGTTCTATGAAATATAACCTTACAAACCTGACCAATCAGAGGCCTCCAAATCCAATCACTTATTAAATAAATGAGAGGTAAAGACCCATTAGCGGAAATTGAAGGCTCATTATCAGCTCCCTTTTTATTTACTGTAAATGAACTCGCAAATTATTACGCTGCTTGGCAATAATTTTTGCGAGTGCTCGGAATCAAAACGGTAGCCTGGGTCTAGATTTTTCCAACTATTAGGCACAATCTCAGTGAGCGCAGTCTTAGTGGGGATTGTGTAAGCGTGCCGTCACGATTGTATTCGCTTAGATTTAACTTAAGGATGTTTGAACCAATCAGTTGCAGATAAAATAGTGTGTAGACGTAGCGCATGCAAGCCTTTCACTCGCAAAAGTTGAGGCGTGCCCATAAGTATTAGTAACGGGAAAAACTGGTAGAGCTCCTATTCTACTCCCGGATGGTACTCGGACGTGGTTTTAAGCGACTTACGCTTTAACGTCGACATATGCTTAGCATCAGTGCGAGAGGCAACAATACAATTTTTGTTCTTTTTAATGTCCAAAATTTGCTGACGGCTAAGCCCATGGCTGGCATCTCTGTTTGTTACGGTAGAAGCTGAACCTTACTTTTCACTCCAAGCAATCCGTACGAGAGAAGGGAGAAGGCGCCGGCGAATTACTGTACCGTAATTTTGTAAATCTATTCTAATGTTTGGCTTGATGTCGGCTCCACTCGTCTTCACTATGTACACGGACGGACCCAGAAACGGGCGCACGAATAATACCCTACAGATATTACGTGCACGGGAAAAAATTACACCGTCTCCGGCCATTTCTCGAAAATTGGGCTTGAGCAGAAAACCCGTTTCTCTGTGGTCTCAACCCGAAGTCCAGTGTGTGCGACATTCACTCTTTAATACAAAAACACAGTCACGTGCGCTTGTTGATGGTCACTCAGCGTGTGGTGCCCATTTGCCCTAACGGCGCCAGCTCCTACCACGCCGGCAAGGTCGCGCTCGATGAGATGCTGGCGCATTTTGACGAGCCTCCACACGCTGTGGAGAAGACCGAGGCCCAGGACGATGACGATGGCACGGCGACATTAGGGCTTGCCGTGAACACACAGAATTATCAAGCCCTTTTAGAAAATCTAGCGCATCGACGACGCACGAGCGTAGCGATCTCGTCATCCCCTCGCTATCAGCACGAGTCGATAACCATGTGCTTACCGCATCAGGAAAAGGAGCTCAAGAGCCCCGAGTCGGACGAGACGGTCGAAGCGGATGATGATGAAGAGGAAGTACGTGATCGCACCGTCGTCGGGCTACCCGTGGATACACGGAATTACGAAGCGATTGTAAGCGGCAATCGCCCTATACGGTCGGACCCAGGTTTGAATCATCTCGCAACGGTGCCAGACCTGGTAAAGCTATCAGAAGCCCCACAAAGCGTGCCAGGCATTGTAGGACACAACATGGAAGACGACGCAGTTATGGGACTTCCGATTAGTACAGGTAATTATGTGGCTTACCTTGTTGGCCAGCAAGTATCAGGGATACAACAGGCAGGACATCGAAACCGGGGGTACAGTACTTTGGCCCATGAGAAAGAATTGCATATCGATGATTCTTGTGGATCATCCTCTCGATGTGGCACGTCGTCACCAAACTCAACCCCTTTAAACGGTAACAAGCGCAACGATTCGTGCACGTCCTGCTTTGATACTCGCCGGGCCTCGAATGCCGCGTACGTTCCGTATTCGAGTTGGGTTTATATTCAGCACGGTGCGTTCAAATCGTGGAAGCGCTTTTATGCGGTGCTCTCGGGCTTGGAATTCAAGTTTAGCAAAGGGGCGGGGCATTCTCTGAAAGGCTTTGGCCAGCTCGCTGCCGTGCGTCGGATGGATGCCTTGCGCTATGGGCTCTTGCTCGAATTAGGTGACGGTAGCACCATTCAAATCCGCTGTCCGGGTGAAAAAGAGTTTGAACAATGGCTCGACGCTACCGAAAAAGCGATCGAGCGGCATCAGCATCAAACGTCGCAATCCAAGACGTCATATACGCTCACTGCGACGGAACAACACGATGGGTATTTGTTTAAACAAGAGAAGAACAAGGCTTGGAAACGATTTTTCTTTATTGTTCGTACAGACGGGTACATTGAATGTCGTGACCACGAACAAGGAGCTGCAGATCGAAAACACTCTGGATATATCAAGGCAGTTTCCTTTGCAGACTGTCATTCGAATGGGCTTGCCATTCAATTGAGCACAGATGTATCCATGGTGTGCTATGCAGACTCGTATGACGAACAAATGCTCTGGTACGGAGCCATATCAGCTGCTGCCGCCGCAAATGGCAAGACCGCGGAAGCAAAGACGACAGTAAAGAGTTGCTACGTAGAAATGGCGATCTTGAATCACGCAGGGTGGCTTTTTAAGCAAGCGGGGTTATTTAAGGGATGGAAACGTCTGTACTTTACACTTCATGGGATTGAGTTGGCGTACGCCAAGGACACAAACTCGGAGATTCTGGTGTGCGATAAAGTGCAATCAGTTGACGAATGGGAAGGCCACGCAAACGGGCTGCTAATTCGGCTCATAAGTGGGCGCGTCTGGAAAATCCATGCTGACTCATACGAGACAGCTAAGCGGTGGCGGTCTGTAATTAGAAGTGCGTGTCGGCACGCGGAAACTTTTAGCCTAAAGAAATATTTGACCGGCCGACGCCGTAAAAAATTAAGACCCGTATTCGGTGGTTGGCTTACGGAGGTGCGGAAGGATTTCAGTCTTCGTCGGTTCTTTGTGGTGGACGGAGTGATCCTGGGCGTTGCCAACGATGTCGACAATCAGCTTTGTCGTCTCGGTAATGTCGTTGAGGTGGGCTCGACACGGGATCTCGAGCGCGGCATAGTGTTTACTTTTTCCAATGGAACCACACTAAAAGTGAATTGTGACTCGTTGGCCGACTCGCGGTATTGGTATGAGTGCTTGAGTTTTTCAATTAAGTAAATATTCTTTCATTGATTTGTACAAAAGTGGCAGATGACTATGAAAAAGCCCGATGGAAGATCTTTCTATAGTCATTAAAGTTAAGTCGAAAGTAAAAAGAATGTTTAGTTGGTTCTATTGTTTCCAATCGCCTGTTGGCAGTAAACACGACGAAGAAATGCTGCGCTCTTTTAAAATCGAATGTTACTAGCTCATCAAAATATGCTCGAGAAGTTTACTCGACAGCACAGTTAAACAGTACGCTTCGCTCGTAAAATGTGCTTGAATTTTTTTTCAGCATTCAACAGCGCAATGCTCACTGATGGAATAGACTTCGATAGCTTTGTTACTGATAATATTATACCTGAAATTGCTCAATTGTCACATGTACGATGTAAAGCTGTAAGCATAGAGCACGAAAAGAGGACGCGATTTTTGGAGCTCAAAAGAAGGGCCAAACAGTAGGCGCAATGTCACGTCTGAAGAAAAATATTATGGTGAAAAAGCCGGCGTCGCCAACACTTTTGTTGTTAGTCAAATTGATTTGTGGACGCAGTCATATCAAAGTAAATTGGGCAATCGATTGTGAGGTCTAGGATCTGAGTGAGAATAATAGACATCTGGAGCAAGAGCCAACTGGAATAGAAGAATTTCAGCTACTTATTTTATGGAGAATATTGAAAGTAAGACCGAGCAGCTCCGCAAGAAGCGGTCGATAGAAGACGCTATAGCGCATTGACAAATACTCATAGGATCGTGTTGGAGACCTTGTGTACCAAGCAAGTAAATTAGAAAAACCGCTTTTTGGCAAATATAACGAGGATGGTCGCACAAGAACGACGGCGAGAAATAGCAAGCACGCGAGCCTACTGAGATTATGAAATTTGTTTGAGACGATCCATAAGCCTCGTCGATGCAATCATTGCAATTAGAATTTAACAAATAACACTTCTCTATCGTGCCCGTTCAACGATGCCGCTATTAAATGCGTAAGTGTAATGAAAAGGTTATGAGAAAAGTTGCTGCCAGAAGTCTGATTTGTCATCGAGACCTCAAGAGCGCCACACCAATTTCGATTTCCTGAGTTAAGCAACGAGGAAAGTGCATTAGAGCACGATCCTGAACATACAAAAAAAGAATAGGCGCGTCATCGTCAAGATGAATGCCTTCACCTAATTGTTCGTTGTGGTAAAGGTACTCAATTTGCTGCTGGCCAGCGTTACGCTCTGACTCCTCCACACGGTCGCTGTCGCGCTTGCAAGGCGTGGCTTCGTGTATGAGCAGAATCAATATCACATTAGCTCATAATATTTTAGTGCTAGCGAAGTTATTGAGAAATTGCAATTACTTTGTCGCCAATTGAAGGTCTAGGTCATATCAAAAGGATAGACATGTTGCAGAGCTAGCGCCGTGCGACTGAGCTGAGATGCTGCGCCAAGGATGATATGGACGCTTTTCGGACAAGGCAGTAGAAGCTAAACTTTTGTTGAATGGAGCAACAATTATTCGAAGAATTTGAAAAGAGCTTACGAGAATAGGAACTTATCCAGGAATTGTTGCTGCAGAGCTTATGAGCTCGAGGGCGGTTTATGCACTAGGCAACTGACAGCAATGAATTTTCGTACGGCATGAGAGAATGTCAAATTCGCAAATTTTGTTTGTGAATGCACCTGGCACAATTACACGACAACAATGCCCAAAAGTCTGTCAATATCATTCCATCCCATCTTTTGTGCTGTGGCTTGCTTGTAGTGGTGCGAGATTAAGTTACGTTCTCTCGAATTTGTTGTGGCCAAGTAGACGTGATTGGACATGCTGATACGAGATATACATTACTTTTGGTACCTAACAACCAAGTTGCTATGCCCACCGCGATGTGTGAGGTCTCAAATCCGCGGATACCTCGTATGATTGTAGGAATAGTATGGTCAATGAAGATGCCGCCTACAGCCTCACGAAAATTAGTCTCTGAGATACTACTTTCACCATTTTAATTAATGCGGGGCGATAACCGCACTCTGTGGCAGGTCCTCCATTTTTTATTGAAGTGAAAGCGCATTCTCGTCTCCTTTATAATGAAAGTTTGGATTTGTTTCTCTCGCTCAAGCGAGCCGACAGATTAAAGTCTGCGATAAAATGTAGCATTATACGATAGTGTCGCATTCACTATCGTTAGAATGCCATATTTTATCGCAGACTTTAATCTGGTTAGCAAATTCACGAGTTAATTGTGTCTACCAGTTAATAAAAATGTGTGCATTTAAACCATTTTCTGGTAGTAAACTCGCGTTCAAGCTTATCTTCTGCATTTTTACAAAACATCGTGGTTTGCCTTCATTAAAGTTTCCCCAAGGCGCAAGTCTTTATGATCAGACCCGATCCGGTCTGGTCAACGGCTCTAATCCTTTGATTTCCCGCTTTCAAATTTCTTTGATTGCTGTAACGAGGTGTCCCGTTACATAAGTATTATTTCCTATACGAGGAATAACAATAAATATTACTTTTATAAGCTTCCGTACTCAAATCTGGCTAGCCAACTTGAAATGACTAATGATATAGTGCCGTTCGTTCATATGTTTAATTTAAAAAATTTGGCAATGTTTAACATCAAAAGCAAATATAATAGTTTCGGTTCAATATACAAATAAATAATAGAGGTGATAGATGAAGAAGTACAAAATTTAATCTTCATTAATTTTGACTTAAATAATCCAATAATACCAAATTCGGTTTTTCCGATGCAAATAAGGCATTAGCTCTATTGATTGGTTATATAAGTCTAAATCAACCCCGCCAATCGTTTCAAGACACGATTGTGCGGTGCGCAAGGAGGCGCCATACTTAGTTAAATATTATTATATAATAAGTTCAGTAGTAGATAGAGATCGTTACATAGGAAACTAAATATATTATATATTTTACTTTGCCCAAATTCTAGTTCTTTGCATTACCTTTGGTAGCTAAAGACCCTTAGCTACTTAGAAACCTTTCTCTGTACCCCTTGTGCTCGTGAAGTTTCGAGGCACCTAACCTACACTGTAATTAGTGTAAGGTTAATTAGTACTGATCTGTGTGTAAATGCCCCAGGGTGAGGTTAGCGTCATCACCCTGAAAATAAAAGTTCTAAATAAGTTGCCACTTGAGTCCCTAGTCGATTGTGAGGCGTCAAATTTTTTTATTATACACCAATCGCTAGAAGATCGCCGGCTTAAATTTATTGAGCGCGATATTCCTCTAGTGAGGATGACAGTGCGCCTAGCAACAGGCGCATCTGTAATGGTTAAGAAACGTGTAGTTGGTATCCAATACACGTTAAAGTGTAAACAATACGATTATGATATCATAGTTCTAGATTTGAATGACAAATTTGCTACAATCCTTGGGTTACCATGGCTCAGAAAGTACGAGCCATGTTTAAATTGGCAACATCAAGCCATGACGATGCCTGTCTCTTGTTCATTAGATAGCCAACTGATGAACGTCTTGGACCGTCCACAAGCGTGGGATGTCCTACGAGTGAGTGCGATGGCCTCACTTGTGGATCGGTCGTTAGCATGACTGCACAAGACCTCAGTGTGGATGCCCAACACATTGTGGAATTAGATTCCGACGGCTATGCACAAGCACAGGCAGCGTCAAAATCCATAGTTATGACGTGGACATAGGTACCGACGGCTGTGCACAAGCACAGGCAGTGTCGAAATTCGACCACTCGAATAAGTTGAGTGGTACGAAACAAGGATGTTTGCTACAAAAGCAACATCTAAGAAATTTTAAAAGACATGTCTATCAGATACAGTGCAAAGCTCTAGATCGACTGGAGAGTCGATCGTAGAAGATCTCGCTGTGGTAGCGAAACCACAGCTAGAGACAGTTCGGGAGGATACCCCCAAATAATATCTGTAAGAAAAAGTCCTTGAAAACCTCTGGTCAAAGGTTCACAGGTACCTTTGAAAATAAGTTCCAATGAAGAAACTGAGACAATCAATGTCTTAGTAAACAATGGATCAAGTGTAGGCGCTTATACACTTGATGTATTAGCGCCTCCGAAGTTAACTTCGGAGATAACTCAATTGCCAACGCTAAAACCGGGACGGTTCTTGCGTGATCTGCATAGTAGCAAAGTGAAGCAGATCTGATTTTTTTGTCACAGATGACAACCACGTGGCCGTATTCGGTCGGCAATAGTATTTCCTGAGAACAAACGGATTCTCAGTAGCTCATCGATGGACGAAAGTGTCGTCGATGAGAAGACTCGGATTGAACTCTTACGTCCCAATCTTGGGAGGCTTTGAAGACAAACTCCTCAATGCAAAGATTTAATTTAATTTAAGGATGTCCTCCCTGGATCAGTACCGTGCGAGTTGCCTAAGACAAAGGCGCTCGACACGAAAAAAACGACCTAATCCTAGGTTCGAAATACTGTGTCATGAAGCAATGGCCATTGCCTCGTGAACGAGCAATAGCGATAGACAAATTCTTTACCAAACGCTTAGCGGTGGGCCATATGAGGGAATCAACTTCCCCACATTGCTCTCTGATCTTCTGTGTGCGTAAAGCAACAGGAGGATGGCGGATAGTGCATGCAGTCAATAAACTGCACGCTGCAACTGTACCGGCTCAAACGCCGATACCACGAAAAGACGTAATCATTTATGGTATGTCAAAGAGTACTATCTTTTCGTCAATGGATCTGATGGATGAATTCTACCAGATCCTTATGCGTGAACAAGATATTCCGTTCACAGCAGTAAGTATCCCATTCGGTATGTTATGAGAGTGGCTAGTCATGCTACAGGAGCTTAGTAATCCCCCGGCGACATTCAACAGATGTGTAACCAATCTGTTGAGATCTGTGGCTGATTCTGTACCGAGCTATTTTAATGACGTCTTCGCTTATAGCAGAGCCATAAAAAGGAAAGTCGGATTTTGAAGTACGTTGTACCCACGTCCAAAAGTTCTAACACTTATGCTTGAGCACAAGTTGTATGCAAATCTCAAGAAGTGCATATTCGCTGCAAGCGAAATACCACTTCTTGGGTGCATCGTGGGAAAAAACGGTGAACGCCCTTTAAGAAGATAAAGGCGATCACCAATTGCCCTGGCCAGTCGATGTAAAGGGACTTCAAAGTTCCTCAAATTAGTGGCGTATCTGCACAAGGACTCACGCAATTATGCCGAAATGACAGTACATCTTTCTTCTTCGTTGAAGTATAATTTAAAGTGGTAATGGAACGCTGATTGTCAGAGTTTCTTCGAAAGTATTAAGAAAAGCTTGATGCAATCGCACACCTGGCGATTGCTGACCAAGACTGACCTTTTCATGTGGTCTGTGACGCCAGCGATTTTGCAATCGGCTGTGCGTTAATTCAATTTGACACAGACGACGCAGAGCGCGTCGTCTGTTATCAATCGCGTCAGCTTCAACCAGCTGAACGCAATTATCCAGTGCATAATAGGAACTCATTGCCATAAAATATGCACTGGCTAAGTTTAGGGTCTATCTCTTGGGAGATAGACCGGTCATTGTTTATGCGGATCGTGCCTCTTTACGGACTGTGGTAAACAGTCCACACTCTCGCAAAGAATGGCGAGATAGTTTTCTTTCTTCGCAAAGTACAACTTCTTCGTGGAGTGTAAACCAGGACGACTTAACGTCGTCGCTGATGCACTTTCGCGCCGACCCGATTTTGAGCCGGCTGCGCAAGCCAACAGTGAGCATAACGCCACTGTTGCAACAATAAGTGTTCCGTCGTCAACATTTTTCGACGACGTTAGAAGAGCTAATCAAGAAGATAAGGCTCTTTAAGGTTTAATGGATTACCTTATAAATCCATCCCAACAATCGTTAAAAGGCTTGCCGAAATTGTATCGATCCTCAACAGATCGATATAAATACGCAATGGATTATTGTATTATGCAGCCATTACTGGCGACACACCTCGTGTCGTCATCTCCACCCAAAATGATTTGCGATTAAGCATCATCTATGAGTTTCACGATGTGCCAATAAGTGGTCATCCTGGACGTGAGAAGACTTGTCCTACGATAAGTCGCGACTTCTACTGGCCACGCCAGTATGAGTACGTCCGCAAGAACATACGTGCTTGCAAATTTTGTCAGCGGGTAAATCCCAGTATTTCATCCCGTGCTCCGTTACAACCTCTGCCTGTTCCGGCAGAGTGTTGTCAGTACGTATCTATTGATTTCGTCTTCGGACCCCCCGTAGCAACCACACGAAAATTGGTATTCTTGTTTTCGTGGATCGTTTTGGTAAGATGGTATATCTTGCTGCAGTCCCGGAGTCGATCACAGCCAAAGGCTGTGCTCGTGTCATTATTGACACGATATTTCGACTTAAGGGTTACCTCGTAAACAGGTCTCATATTGAGACCCTATATTCACGGCGGAATGTTGGCAAACTGCGTTCAAATCACTTGGGACACCGTTAAAAATGTCAACTTCTCATCATCCTGAAATAGATGGTCAGACAGCGTGCAAACCGTATTCTTGAAGAGATACTTCGCGGATACGTCCACTCATTTAAGAGTTAAAGCGAGTTCTTGCCGATGGCAGAATTAGCCATCAACAATTAAGCGCATGCTTCTACGAAGCATACACTGTTTTTCGTGAACGGCTTACGTCACCCACATATACCCACCCTGTTTGAGAGTAACTTTTATTTAGGGGGGAAGGGACTCGCTCGAGCAAAGTACCTTTTAACTCTTGCTCATCACGCATTAGCCCTAAGGTCAATGCGAAGGATACCAATGTTTAGTTAACTTACATTGAAGTGGACAGACTCAGTATTAACAATAAGGCGATTACTGACTTAGACAACGATGCTGAAAGATCCAGCATCGAAAACAATCCTTTAGATGATAATGATAATACTCTCAATAATGGAGAGATTGATATTTCGGCAGTGCGAGCCGGTTGCATTGAAAACAAAAAATAAAACCGAGTCAGCAGGTGATTTCCTGCTGGCTAGAGAAGTAGTGGCCCATTTCGTACAGGATTCCAACGCATCAGCGATGGAATCGGTGATACGGTGGACCGACAGAAATGGAACTCGGGTAAAAATGAAAGAGCACACATACTTTCACATAATGTTAATGACCTAGTATTACTGACTACAGTAAATCTACCAAAGAACGTAGTGACGAATGTAGGCAGTAACAAATTACTGCATCCAGCAAAGCCTGATAATTCCGAGCCAACGACTTATTGTCTCGGAACAGGGTCTAATTCTCTTGAACCAGACTATCCGCTCTTTCCTCCAAGGAAGGGATGTTCTGACGAGCTGTCAACAGCTCGTTTTGTAGGTACTGATATGTCCTTTCGTTTGCCAGTTGATCAGTCGCATCTTGCGCACAACTTCTCAACTGATCACGAGAAACATTATCTACCGTCACCGCTAACTCGCGACGACGGGATTGCTCGTGATCAAGATCCTCCCTAAATTAATGAAAGGTGTGATCCAAAATCATGACGTTTATCCGGGATTGTTAAACAAGGCGAACCCGATCTTTCCTCTGCCTCCACATTCATCGCTGGATTCAGGTGTTGAGAAGCGCTTTCTTGTTGAAAGTTTCTCGAGCCACCGTGAGACAAAGGGGAATCGAACGAGCTATCTCGTTCGTTGGCGAGGGTATCCACACTCGCATGATAGTTAGGATTCTCGTTTCTAACTGATCTTGGACGTTCCGAGTCTCGACTTGCAGTACGACGAGACCCATCCTCCTCGGCAGAAGGTCCATCGGAGAATGAGCGCTTCCCGCGCTCGTAAGAGGATTGGAGGTTCTCAATTCCTTGACGCATCTCTTAAGAGATGAGAGTCCTCCAATGGGAATCTTTGAGGGACTATGCGTCCTTAGGTTCAACACCTGCACCCTTAAGACAGCATGGCTTGAGTCCGCCCAGGAGAGGCAAGGAATCCCTGCCTCTCTAGACAAACGGTGCAACTTATAGCAAGACCAACAATGGTCCGTTTCTCAAACCGTTAACGGAAAGCATCTAGCTTGTCAAGCCAGATCTCACGGTCTATGTTTTGCACATTCTGTACAAAGGCTGTCCAAGCTTGGAACAAAGGTTTGACATCCTTTAACTGTTTGCAAGTGTACTACCGATGCCGGTAAAAGGCATCAAGGAAGAATTTCGTTTTATCCTCACCAGGCTTGTGAAGCCTGGATGAGTCGAATAACGGAGTATGGTATTTATCGCTGGTTATACCAGACCAACGAATAGGTTTCCCTCAGAGGGTAACCAGGGCCTCTTTTCAGGAGCGAACCGCAACGTATTGCGGTCCCTCTCCTGTTGGCTCATGTTAAAAACGTTAACGTAAACTTGACCCTGGGAGCGATCCCTTAAAATCACTCCTTTTAGGTGATGCAAACTAGCACCACCAGCAACACTCTTTCTTTCGCGACTTAGTTCCTGGTGACGCATACTAACGCCACCAGAGTGATCATCCCCCACGGAGTCATCTGATGATAACACCCCACCAAAGAGGTCCGACAAGTCGACCAACCTCGTCATTACCTCTCTGGTCGTCACGTTAGAACCCAAAAGTTTAACGGACTCGGCCACGGGTGATCCGGTGGCCTTTACAGTAGATACGAAGGCGGGCGATGCCGGTGACTTGGCATAGTCACCTACAATTGGTGCAGCAGGTGACTTGTCCCCGTCACCTGGAACGTCATCAATACATGACATACCCCAGTCACCCCCAAAGGGAGAAGGAGGTGACATATCCCCCACAGTAGACGCGTTAGCGTCTATTGAAACATTTGCCTTACTGACAGCTACACTGATCCGTGAAGCTGCCAGCTTAGCGGCTTCACGGCCCACGGCACAGACTTATTCGTCGCCATCTTGATTTTGGTCAAAATTAATAATGCAAATAAAGTCGGAGTTTTAATTAAAATCAATAATGCAAATAAAATCGGTATTTTTATTAAAATCAATGATGCAAATAAAAACGGTTTTTGATTAAAACCATTACTGCAAAATACAAGGAAATACATAATAATCTATCCTGTCACCCTACATCAGTCACTATAGTAATTTTTGGTTGGGGAATGTAAGGGGGTGTCCCGTTACATGAGTATTATTTCTTATAAGAGATATAATAGATATTACTTTTACGAGAGGTTTTAAATAAAGAAGTCCAAAATTATTATCTTTATAAATTTTGACTTGTATGGTTCCAATAATATCAAAATTTGGTATTATTGATGCCAAACGACATTAACTCTATTGATTGGTTGATTTAAATCTAAATCAACTCCGCCAATCGTTTCAAGACACGATCGTGCGGTGCGCAAGGAGGCGCCATGCTAGTTAAATATTATCATATAATAAGTTCAGTAGTAGATAGAAGACCATTACGTAGGAAACTAAATATATTAATACTGTTTTACTTCTCGCAAAATATAATCCTTTAAGTTACCTTTGGTAGCTAAATACCCTTAGCTACTTAGAAACCTCCCTTTTTTCCCTTGTGCTCGTGAATTTTCGAGGCACCTAACCTACACTGTAATCAGTGTAAGGTTAACTAGTACTGATCAGTGCTAGTGAAAGGTGCATCGTTACATTGCACTTCACGTCTTTTGGCTCCGTTCAGAGATTACTCACGGCGTGTTAGGAAGTATGTTCCACTTAACAAAAGGATGCAAACTGAATTGTGATTGTCTTGGCGGAAAATCAAACCATGCAAGTCAGTTTGGCATTCGTGGCAGCGTACCCGAATTCCTAAAGCTTCGAGATCTTGTCCTTTAGAACTTACATCAGTTTGATCTGTGTCATATGCATATGGTCTACACTGCCTCTCTAAGATACGATGCTCTTCAAAATGTAAAGTAACCGTGATTCGTGATTTAAAACATCGATCAAATGGGCTCGCAGGTTTTCGTCCTTTTGTTGCTTCACATACTCCATAACAAGTACGGGTACGTCGCGTATCATTATTATGAGCGGTCCCCCCGAGCCTTCCATATCTTGCAGCCCACAAGAAGTTTCTAATGTTTTGTTAGCGTATTGTATCGGTGGTTTTGGATCCGCTCAACCCTCAAAACAATGTCTCGATTGCCGATAAGCTCCAGTATTTCAGCGGTGACGCTCATACTGGCGTTGTGAAACAATTTGAGTCTTGAGCCGTGGACTTCAAACAAGTCGCATGCTCGATCATATATAGGTACTCGCGTGCCACGGTCACTCCGTACGGCCCAACTTAGCGTACCATTAACTTGTTACCCCGAAGTCGTTCATCGACTCGAGGCCACAGCACAAAATCACCAGCGCTGAAGTTCTCATGTAAACCCTTTTTCGCCATCTTTTGGTAGAGCTGTATTCTCTCGTTGCAGTCCGCTACTTCTTCATGCATCAAGCTAGACTCTCTCGCATAGCTTCTAAATCATCATCAACTGCAACTAGATCAATGTGCATCACCTTGTCTTTCGTCTGCACATTTCGCGGGAGCAGCGCCGCATCCAGCGAGGTCGGTACTTGTACGCAAGCACGTCGTAATGCAGCCACGCTCTACTTAGACACACACCCTAGCACAGCGAGGAAGCGATTTAATCATCTTCTCTTGCGTGCAGTGAGGTAGTTGTGGTAGGCGCCTTAGCAACCTCACCCAACGCACTAAGTACTCTGGTTAATGTGTCGTCACGGGAGTGGTGATCCGACGCCTCGTGCGCACTTACCAAGTATGTAGTAGTTTTCAAACTGATCTATATTTAATCGTACAAAATTTATGTTCATATTTTTTATTAATCATCAATTATCATCTCTGTGGATAAGACTTATATGTTTTGCAAGCGGATCTTTCTAGATATCTCACGTAACAGATGGCGCTAGGCGTCATCCCTCCTATTGTGAATTCACCTATGTGCACCACATACCACAAGGGTTGGTCACAAATGTTAGCCAAACCCGAGTGGTGGGTCTAATTACAATATTTAAGTAATTGACCAACCCCTTAAGTACACCAAGTGTACTTAACGGGAGCTGTGTAGCATTACGGCAACTTTAGCCGGTTACACCATCCCCTCTTAAAGAACGAATTAATATTTTTAAATTCGTCAAAGAGGAGCGAGGTACTGCGAGCAGCTTTACGCGCCGGTAGTTAACTCAATCACTCTAGCGTCCTGTGTTTCCATACACGGCGCCAAAGATGCCACCGAAAAGGGGCCACGTTAGTGGGTCGTCTGCGAAGACGCCCACTCAACCTCGCACTAAGCGCACGCGCCGCGTTAACTCGCCGGCCGTGCCCAATGCCTTAGTAAAAACGCCGACAGCTACTGCTGCTGCGCGTTAACAGGGCTTAAGGATCCATCCCACTATAACAGTGAGGATGCTGATCCGTCGTTCATTATCGGCTACAAAGAGTCGACACCGTTGCCGTCACCTCATAGTAGTGATGTGGACAACGAGCTCATGTGGAAGGATGATGGCGCATTATTGCCCAACCAAACTTCTTTCATGGCTCACAACATGGAGACAGCAACATTGACGAATGCTGTCTCGTCGTCTGCGCTGGAAAGCGCAGCGACAAGTAATGAGAGGGCTGCCCATAAGGGCGCAGCCGCTTCTCCGTTGGGTATAACCACAACGCCTTATGCTCAGACCATAATCCATAAGGGATCTGACATAGAGGATTCGGGGCCTTAAGCTCCGCCGACGACACGTGAACGTGCTCAGTCGGTGTCACAAGCCTGTCGTTTAGAACGTGGCTATGACGGGTGGCATTCCAAAGATGCCCCCTATATCTAAATGGCCTCGTTTAAACGGGCCAACAGCGTCGATTCTGGAGCGCGCACATGTAGACGCACATAATTGTTATGGCGTCTTTAATTCATGGAGGGCTCGGGGAAAATCGCTTGGGCGTATTTTCCCGATCCCGGTCGTGTTGGGTTCAAATGAAGCGCCCGACCAATACGAGGCAGAATTCCTGCGCCGCAATCATCCGCTTTTCGATGCGATGAAACAGCGGTTGCAGCGAATTAATTTCGCCCACTTGCGTGTGAAAGAAATCATGGTGGTACTGTACCCCCTGTTGCTTCTCACAACGCTACTTCTGCTAGTCCATTTGAGACTACCGAAGAGGCCTCAGCTGGTGCTCCTTCTCATAGGCAGCCACCAAGCCGGGCACATCAATACGTAGGGTATCGATCGGTTCCCAAGAGTCAAAACTCTTCGGGTAACCTTTCCATTGGACGAGGATCTGATACCCTTGCCTCACGGAGCGGTGGGCAAGCAACCTTCTAACAAGGAAGCGTTATTTCCCACCCGCATCCATTAGTGCAGGTGGCGCCTTATAGGAGTGGCGATTTCGCCCACCTACTCGTTGCTGCCTTGCCTTCGTCCGTTCAGTCACAGGCGGTAAACGCTGCTGAACGACGTATTGCAGATCTCGAGGGTCAAGTCTCGCGACTGACCTCAGATCTTGTTGATGCCCGTCGTAGGCTTGTCCGGGTTATGAACGCCTGAAGACTCGCTTGGACATCTTTGTGAGGATAATGCTGAGGGATCCGCGTTACTCGCGCGATGCCCCTCGCTCTCCAAATTCCTTTCGTGGTGGGAGGCGTCGGTCCGATAGTTTTTCGCCTTCACCGTCCCCCTAACCCGAACGACGCTCGACTCACAGTTGGCGTCACCATCGGTCTCCTTAAACGGATGGGGGTGTGTGACCTCATTTGGGTCTACATACCGTTTCTGACGACCCACGTAAAATACGGGGTGCGTCTTCATATCCGGGGAAGGGTGAGCCTATAATTTAGGTCTCTAATCTCTTCTACCACCGTAAAAGGCCCAATGAAACGCGGCAACAACTTCGTAGTACCTCCAGGTATTACAGAAATTGCATCTTTAAGTAGGGTAGCAGTACTTAATAGTTCTTTTTGATCCACTCTATAGAGCTCATTTTTATGCGACCATTTCGGTCCGCATATTCTTTTTGCTTGTCCTGTGCGCGTGCCATTGCGTCACGGACTTTACGGACGATGGCTAATCGCTCATCCACAAAGCAATGAGCCTCGCCCACGCTTTAAGCATCAAACTCGCCTATGATCCCGCCGAGAGGTCGGTCATAAGACGTAGTTATATTGACCACTGCTAAACTGGCAGGGTCACTAGGGCTAGTTTCTGTCTATGAGATGATACCCTCAAGGGTCATCTTCTGATTGACGAAAGTATGTCCGAGCATAGTGAGAAACCCTCCCCCAATAAGACTCGGGCTGCGCACAAACGAGACTGGCGTCCGAGGATGGCGCTGTCCGTTGCTATAAAACGATGTCTCACCCGTGCTAGCGTGGACACTATCATTTTAGCGAACTCCAAAAAGAGCAATTGCTTGCTCCACTCTTTGGGAGTTGCTATAGTGCGTAAGACATCCGCCACGACCCGACTGGCACGTTCGGTTTGGCCATCGGTCTGGGGATTATCTGCGGTCGAAATGTGGAGCTTGCAACGTAAAACGTGGATCCCGGTCCGATATTATGGACTCAGGCATCTCGTGTAGTCGGTTATTATGATTTGGGAACAAAAGAGCTGCGTCCTTGCCTGTGATCGATGTTTTACATGGTGCAAAACGCACCATTTTGCTCAGTCTGTCTACAAAGACGACGAGCCCCGTCCGAGCCTTATGATCGGGCGGCATGCCAAACATGAAGTCCAGACTTACTGACTTCCAACAGTTGGTTGGAATCGGTAGCGGCTTCAGTGGCGCACTGCTGGACGGTGCAGGCTTAATGCGCTGACACTGTTCGCAAGAGCGAATATAGTTGGCCACCCATCTATATAGGTGTGGCCACCAAAATTCCTCTGACACTCGTAAGAATGTCTTTTCACGGCCCAGATGCCCACTAGATGGTGCATCATAGAGCTCGTGAAGGATCATCAGCTTGAGATCTGTGTCATGAGGCACAAAGATTCTCAAGGGATCACAAGGTGACAGCTGATACCATAACAGTCCATCGCTGTAGCTAAAGCGATTTAGCTTAGCTTTCAGGTGCGACAGAAGGGAAACCTTTCGTCAACCAAAGTGACCCAACAGCAGGCGACAATGGTCATCCTGACTGCAATTCTCTTTTATTTCAGAGGCTAATGAGCTCGTCACGTGGTATGCCTTCATGGCTACCAAGACGATTAAAAACATCAGCATGTGTTTCGTGTCGTTAGCAAGAGAGAGCTTATTGGATTCGCGGATGCAATTTGGGCAGGCGCCTTAGACACCTGGCATTTTTCAACAGTAAATGTATTCTTCCTGAACAGCGAAACGATCTCTGGACTCTAAGCGCCAGGTGATCGTTGCGATATCAAGCACGGAAGCAGAGTATATGAGTCTAGGTAGCGCAACTTAAGAGCCAGTCTGGCTTCGAAATTTGATACAAAGCTTGTAGTAAAGAATGGATACGGCGACGACGATTATTCAAGACAATCAAGGATGTATTGCGCTGGCCAAGAATCCTCTCTACCATTCGCACGCACACTAAGCACGTCGACGTCAAGTTTCATTTCTTGCGTGAAAAGGTGGCAAGTGAGGTAGATGCATGCGCTGATTTACAACCTGTCAGAAGAAATGATCGCAGACGGTTTAACCAAGGCTCTTTATAAGGGACGAGCACACATAGTGTATCATGGGTTTCGGCATGGCGGCATAAGGTCATACACTTAGGGTGCACATCAAGGGCGAATGTTGTAGATTGATGTGTACACCGAAAGTTTTGCGCATTACGCAATTGTGTGTTGAAGGATATAAACACATGAAAGTAAAGGGATCGTTTGGCAGGCATGATAGGGAGAAATATTGAGAGGCAGAAACCATGCGCTGTAGCTCAGTCGGGAAGGCATGGCAGTGCCATCCCACAGGTCACCGGTTCGATACCCGGCAACGAGAAAAAGTAAAACCTTCGGAAACTGGGGTTTGGGGTTTTCAGCACTGTCCTGCCAGACAGTGACGTTTCCCATTTTATGGTGCATGAAAGGAAAGAGATAAAGGTAGGATGGATGTTAACGGTAGGATCGGGATAACCTCAAAACACAACTCACTTTCCGGTTTTGCAATCCCGACCGTAATCCCAACTACAAGCTCATAGGGTAACATAATTTAACAAGATTTAGCCTAAGAAACGACTCCGCTTTTAAGATTGAGTCTTTGATGGCTCAAACTACGTTCGTCTTCAGGAAATCTGAAGACGAAGTCAATAAATACTGGCTGCCAACACTAGGCAAAAGTTGTAACGAGCACCGGATAAAGCACTGGGCTTCACCCGTTGACAAACTTTGCAAGCACGTATGTACTGGGGACGAGCTCATACCGGCGTGGCCAGTAGAAGTCGCGGCTTATCGTGAGATAAGTCTTCTCACGTACACGATACCCACTTATCGATGCAACTTTGCACTCATACATGATGCGTAAACGCAATTCATTACGGGTGGGAATGACGACACGAGGTGTGTCGCCAGCAATGGCTGTGTAATACAGTAACACATTGCGTATTATGTATCAATCCGTTTACGATCGATACAATTTCAACAATCCTTCAAGAATTGTTGTGATGACTTTCTAAAGCAGTTTGTCAACCCTTTAAAAGCCTTATCTTCTTGATAGGCTCTTCTAACGTCGTCAAGTAATGTTGACGACGGAGCAAGTATTTTTGCAACAGTGCACTATTGGTTTGCGCAGCCGTTAAAATCGGGCCGTAGCGAAGAAGCATCAGCTACGACATTAGATCGTCTGGTTCGTATTCCAGGTAAAGGTTTACTCAGCAATAACTTACAACCATCCTGTTATTCTTTGCGAGAGGTGTGGACTGTTTACGGCCGTCCGCAGAGACGCATGGTCCGTATAAACAATGAACGGTCTATCTCCACGAGAGATAGACCCTAAACGTAGCCAGTACACATTTCATGGCAAGGAGTTCCATGTCATGCACTGGGTAATTGCGTCCAGCTGGTTGAAGCTGATGAGATTGATAGCAGACGGCGCACTCTGCACCGTCTGTGTCATATTGCATTAGCGCGCAGCCGATTTGCTTAATCGCTGGTGCCACATTATTATAAAGGTCTGTCTTGGTCCGAAATTGCCATGTTAGTCGATTGCATCAAGCTTTGTTTGATTCCTTCAAAAGAATGCTGGCAATCAGGATTCCATGACCACTTTACATTTTATCTAACAAAGCGAAATATGTACTTTCGTTTCGGAATAATTGCGGGAGTACTTATGTAAGAGCGCCTCTAACCCGAAGACATTCGAAGTCCCTTTATATTGACTGGCACAGGCCAGTCACTGATCGTCTTGATCTTTTTAGGATCAGAGCGTACACCGTGTTTACCTACGATACGATGCATCTAAGAAGTGGTATTTCGCTTGCGACGAATATACACGTCTTGAGATTTGCATACAACTTGTGATTACGCATAAGCGTAAGAACCTTTCGGATGCAGGCACGATGTACTTTAAAGTCCGACTTTCCGTTTATGGCTCTGCTATGATCGACGACATCATCAAAATATCTCGGTGCGAAATCCCGCACCGATCTCAACAGATTGTTTACACATCTATTGAATTTTACAGGGGCATTACTGACCCCCTGTGGCATAAGAAAGCCACTCTTATAGCGTTTTCAGCACTCCCATGCTGAAAACGGGATATCTTGTTCACGCATAAGGATCTAGTAGAATCTATCTATCAGAGCCGTTGACATAAATATAGTACTCTTTGACATACCTTCAATGATTACGTCGATTCGAGGTATCGGCGTTTCAGCCGGAACCGTTACAGCGTTTAGTTTATTTAATGCATGCACAATCCGCCATCCTCCTGTTGCTTTACGCACACAGAAGGTCGGGGAGCTATGTGGGGGAATTTGATTGTCTGACATGGCCCGCTGCTAAGCGATCGGCAAAGAATTTTCGATCGCTAATACTTGTTCACGAGGCAATGGCCATTGCTCCATGATACAGTGTTTCGAAGCTGGAATCAGGTCGATTTCATTTTGAGTGCCTTTTATTCTTAGGCAACTCGCACGGTACGGATTCAGGGAACACATCTCTAAATTCGATCAATATATAAAGGATTCGTCTTCAAAGACTCCCAGGATTGGGACGTACAACGTTCCATTCGAGTCTTTTCATCGAGGACACTTTTGTCAATCGATGAGCTGCTGGAAACCCTTTCGTTCTCAGGGAATACTATTGTCGACCGAATATCGGCCACGTAGTTGTCATACGTGACAAGTAGGCAGATCTGCTTAAGCTTGTTCCTACGCAGATCACGCAAGAACCGTTTCGATTCAAGCGTTGACAATTGAGTAATTTCCGAATTTAACTTGGAGGCGCTATTAGATCAAGTGTATAAGCCCCTACATTTGATCCATTGTTTACTAAAACATTTACTGTCTCAGTTTCCTATTTGGAACTTATTTCCAAAGGTACCTGGAAACATTTGACCTCAAGTTTCCGGGGACTTATTCCCACAGATTCTTGGGGACTTATTCTCTCAAGCTTTATTTGGGGAGTATCCCCCAACTGCCTCAAGCTGTGGTTGCGCTACCACAGCGAGATCCTCTACGATCGACTCTTTAGTCGATCTAGGACTTTCGCACTGTCTATTATAGACGGGCACTGAATATTTTCTTGGATGTTGCTTCCAAGCACGCATCCTTGTATCGTACCACTCAACTTGTTCGCGTGGTCGAACTTCGACGCTGCATGTGCTTGTGCACAGCCGTCGGGATCCAACTCTCCAATATGTTTGGTATTCGCACTGAGGTCTTGTGTAGTCATGCAAACGACCTACTTACAAGTGAGGTCATCGCACAAATCCAAAAACGACATTAAATTTGTCATTTAAATTTAGTTTGATGAAGCCATTATCGTATCGCTTACCTTTTAACGTGTATTAGACACCAGGTGCACGTTTCCTTACTGTTACAGATGCGCCTTTTGTTAGGCGCACTGTCATCCTCGTTAAATGGATATCGCGCACAATAAATTTGAGTCTGCAATCTTCTAGCGATTGGCGTCAAACAAAAATTTCGACGCCCCACAATCGACTAAAGCCTCAAGTGGCAATTCATTTGACACTTTTATTTTCAGGGTGATGAGGTTGACCTCATCCCCGGGGGCAGTTACGCATCAATGTTTGTGTGAAGAAACAACTTTCGTCAGAAGGCCTGCGATAAAGCTGCTGGATCAGCGCTCCGCACTGACTAACCCCGACTATTTCTTGACGATCCGTCTCGTCGTTGCGATTTCACAACAGCGTCGAATCCGCATCCTCCCCTGTTCCTAGCGAGAGGTCTGACTTTTTGCTCAGTGTATTGAGGCACTGGCCGTGGGGCACTACACTCATAGACGTAGGGGCCCGTCTTTTGACAACGATTACATTTTTGTAATCGTTTGTAACTTGAAGAGCGAGGCTTCTTGCTCTCTACATACTAGAAATCCATGGGTTCAGGACCTCTGTTTTCCTGTCGTATCGGAGAACGATAAGTTCCAAGGTAAACGAAAGCCTGTTTAAGACTGAAGTCCTCCTGTCCCGCTATATAGATCGCTTGGTCTAGCGAATCTAGTTAAAGCCGGAATAGGTGGGTAATAACGGGACCGTCTGCAAGACCTTTAATAAACATGTATGTTCATAATTGGATGATTCACGATATAACTGACCAGGTATCGTGTGTGCTGGACATAAACGTGAAGGTCACGTTTGCCCTGCTTCAGATCCCGGAGCTCGGCTCGAGCCCTAAATTTGGCACGTGGCGGCTCAAATGTTATTCTTAGCCGGGTGTTAAGGACCTCATACGACCCAAAAACCAATGGGTCGTGAAGCTTGGGCTCTATAGCCCAAGATTTGGCAAGTCCGGCTAAGTTGGACATGCCAAATTTCACTCATTACTGATACGGCGAGCTTCAATGGCGTCGTCTAATTCGACGAACCATCTTAAAAGGGAGTCGATATCGCCTGCCTTAGACTTAAATATTTCGATCTTAAGGCATTCGGCGACGCGGCTGCGTCGGCATATAAGCAGCATCTGTCTCACCCTGTTCTCTCAACACCTCCGCGTGTTGAGAGCCTTGCTGGTGAAGCAAGGCTACTTTCTCTCGGGCCCCGTCGAATAAACTCGGCTATGGCCGCATGCTGTACATCTTTCTCAGAGAATACAGCATGGCGCCAACAACTGGCCCGCCTACGACCAAAATCATTCGTTCGACCGCTCTCCATTCAAGATCACTTAAATGAGTAAACCCTTCACGTGTGGCTTAAAGCCATTTTTGAGGGGCTAGAAACCCCCCTCCTTCTTCATCCGATGTGTCCATGTTGGATGGAACGTGCGTAGGTCGTTTAAACGGACTAAGAATTGCTACCAGGTGTAACGGGACACCTTTCACTAGATTGGATTACCTTAAACTGATTACAGTGTAGGTGTGGTGCCTCGAAACTTCACGTACACAAAGGTACAGCGGAAGTTTTTTTTATGAAGCGCAGGGCAGTGTCTTTAGCTTAAAGGTCTAGAGTAAGGCTTTAGAATAGAAGCAAAGTAAAACTGTATTTATATATTTAGTGCCCTACGTAACGCTTCTATCTACTACTGAACTTAATATATTAATAACCAACTAAGTATGGGCGCCTCCTTGCACACCGCACATTCGTGTCTTATAACAATTGGCGGGTTGATTTAGACTAAAATTAATCAATCAAAAAAGCTAATGTTTTGTTGCATCAATATTACCAAATTTTGTAATATTATAACTATTTTAGTCAAAATATATAAAGATCATAATTTGTACTTTTGTATTTATTTCCTCTCATCGGAAATAATATTTAATGATTCCTCTTATAGAAAATAATACTTATGTAACGGGAAAACCCGTTACATACACGGCTGAAAGCTTCGTGTCTTTTAAAAGCTCAAAGTATCTCGGCAATGCCGCTTCGCTTTCCTCGATCGTTTCTCGAAGGGGTGTGCGTGTAACATGCCCTTCTCTTCAAGCTGGCTGCATCAAGCCACACAGAGACAAGCGTCAGCCTTTCAGGTGGAATTCTCTCTCCCAACCAAGCCCACTGGCTACAGTGACAGAACCAAGCAGCACCACAGTGGTAGACGCTCCAACCACACAGAGCGCCGTGTCATCAGCTCTCATGGAGCCCTGACACCAGCACGACCACCCCTCGTGCTGGCGCTCATTCAACAACAATACGCAGGTCGGTGTGACCTTTTCACACCGACCCTATACGCTGGGCCCCAAGCCACCGCTGGCTTAACAAGCAGTGACTCGGGCAACGGCTGCCAACCCGGCAGCACGAAGACCACTAACCCTGTCGCATCGGGCACTGGTGCGACGCGGTGGACGCCAAGTTACCACGCGATCGAAGCTACAGCCGTCGCTCGACTCGTTGCCGGCATGCCCACAACTCCCGCTTCGTGCTTCCGGCGGTCACAACGTCCTTCGTCACCTCCACCTCCAGCGTCGTCGTCATCGCCTCAACAGAGCGACAATCTCGGACGATAAACGTGAGCAGTCCATTAATGTAAAACGGTGTCTCACCCGTACTGGCGTAGACACTGTTGTTTATAGCGAACTCCACAAAGGTCAATTGCTTGCTCCACTCTTTGAGAGTTGCTATAGTGCGTAAGACATCCGCCCCGACCCGATTGGCACATTCTGTTTGGCCATCGGTCTGGGGATGATCTGCGGTCAACATGTGGAGCTTGCTACCTAGCAGCTCGAACACATGTCGCCAAAACCAGACGTAAACGTGAATCCCGGTCCGATACTATCCCGGGCATCCCGTGTAGTCGGTAAACATGATTTAGGAACAAGAGAGCTACCTCCTTGACTGTGAACGATGTTTTAGCAGCTCGAACACATGTCGCCAAAACCAGACGTAAACGTGGACCCCGGTCCGATATTATCCCGGGCATCCCGTTTAGTCGGTAAACATGATCCAGGAACAAGAGAGCTACCTCCTTGACTGTGAACGATGTTTCACATGGTGCTAAATGCGCCATCTTGGTCAGTCTGTCTACAAAGACGCGCCATCCTCGGACGCAGTCTCGTTTGTGCGCACCCCGAGTCTTAGTATGGAGGGGTCCTCACTATGCCCGGTGCGAAAAAGTGACATTGCTTCGTCAATATGACGATGGTGCATGCGGGTATCATCTCAAAGACAGAAACTTGCCCTAGTGACCCTGCTGGTTTAGCAGTGGTCAATAAAACTACGTTTTGTGGCCGACCTCTCGGCGGTATTATAGGCGAGTTTGATGCTAAAAGCGTGAGCGAGGCTCAACGCTTTGTGGATGAGCGATTAGCCATCACACGTAAAGTCCTTGACGCAATAACAAGCGCACAGGACAAGCAAAACGACGAGCCGCGTCCGACCCTTATGATCGGGCGGCATGCCAAATATGAAGTCCAGACTTACTGACATCGACAGTTGGCTGGATTCGGTAGCGGCTTCAGTGGAGCACTGCTGGACGGTGCAGGCTTAATGCGCTAACACTGTTCCCAAGAGCGAATATAGTTAGCCACCCATCTATATAGATGTGGCCACCAAATTCCTCTGACACTCGTAAGAATGTCTCTTCACGGCCCAGATGCCCACTAGATGGCGCATCATGGAGCTCGTGAAGGATCATCAGCTTGAGATTTGTGTCATGAGGCACATAGATTCTCAAGGGATCACAAGGTGACAGCTGATGCCATAACAGGCATCGCTATAGCTTAGCTTTCAGATGCGACGGAAGGGAAACCTTTCGTCGGCCGAAGTGATCCAACAGCAAGCGACAATGGTCGTCCTGACTGTAGCTCTCTTTTATCTCAGAGGCCAATGAGCTCGTCACGTGGTATGCCTTCATGGCAGCCAACGTTGACGGCTGAAATTGTGCTTTAGCATTAGACACATTTTCCTGGTGTCTCACCTCGAAGTCTGGTTTGCGCGATAAAGTGTCAGCCAAGACATTCGACTTACCCAGCTGATATTTAACTTTGAAATTAAATTCAGAGAAGAATGTGAGCCATCTTGCCATTCTAGGCGAGAGATGTGGTGAGTTTATTGCGGTCCGCAGTGATGCGTGATCCGTATAAACTACAAATGGTACGGTGCGCAGTAGGTGCACACGAAACTTGACAAGAGCATACTTTATTGAAATTAGCTCTTTGTGATGCACTAAGTAATTTAATTCCGCGGCTTTTAAAAGCCGGGACTGATAAGATATGACACGGTCAACGCCGTCGTCATCCTTCTGCATGAGCGCGCTGTCGATTGCAAAATTACTTGCATCGCAGACGACGCTAAAGGGCTTATCCGCGTCTGGTAATGCCAAGACCGATGCCTCCACAAGAGACTGCTTCACTGATGTGAATGCATCTTCTTGTTCTTTTAACCAAACTATTTTGCGTCCTTTTTAAGGAGATCAAATAATGGTTTAGTTTGTCAGCATAATTCTTGCTATACTTATGCAAGTAATTAGCGAGCCCTAGGAATTGGCGCAAATCCTTGACATGCCGTGGAATTGGTCATTCCTATGCTGATTTTACCTTGTCTGGGTCTGCTCGTACACCATGTGTGCCTACGATGCAACCCAGCACAGGTATCCCGGGGACCCCTATGACGCACGTTTGCAAGTTGACGTACAATTGGGCGTCCTTCAAAGTCTGCAACACAGCGTCTAAATGACGCTTGTGCGACTCTAGTGCGCTCAGCCCGTCCTCGGCCTTACTATGCACGAATACATCGTCAAAGTAATGAAGTGCGTAGGCACAGTGCTGACGCATCACGTAAACCACCACTCGGTCGAATGTCGCTGGTGCGTTTTTCAAACCTTGGGGCATCACAAGCCACTCCCAAGGCATACCGCTTGGGATGCTTATAGCTGTTTTGCTACATCGGACTCTCTCATGTGTACTTGATAGTTGCCATCCTTCAAATCCAACGCGGAAAAGGTAGTTGATTTTCCCATGGAATTCAACAAGACATCTTTTCGCGGAATTGGCGTTTGCGCCGGTATGGTCGCCGTGTTCAGCTTATTGTAAGCATGAAGCACGCGCCATCCACCTGTGGCTTTACGCACCGAAAAGGTCGGCTGCAGTGAGGCGATATGCTCTCACGCACATGTCCTGCCTTGGCTCGCTTGTCGAAGAACTCATCGATATAATCGACTTGTTCTTTCGGCAACGGCTTTTGCCTGGTCGCACAATACTTGGTGCCAGGTTCGAGGTCTATCTCGTGCCCGATGCCCCTATCTGCTAGTAGGCGGCTCGGCACTTTTCCTGGGAACACATCGCGTTTTTTCCACAGAACCTCAAAGAACGGACTGTCTCTCAAGGCATCCCATCCATGAGCAGCAAACCATTTATTTTTGTCCGTTTCTAAGGACGCTCTCGTCCATTGTGGACGACGAGCAACAGTCAACCAAGTTCTCTTCTGGAACTGGTGCGACTATTTCGTGGATCTTTCCCTCCTTTAATTCGGCAAGGAACAGATCCCACGACGTCTCTGGGAGATTTATTAACTCCTCGGCAGATTTACAGACTTGCCGGAGCAGCTCAACTGAGGATGCCTCCGAAATTTCGTCTTTGACGGCCTCGAACACCTCGTTCGGAGGCATGTCCTCTTTATTAGGGACTGACCCAAAGGTCACTCGTTTAGACGTGCTATCGGGTACACGTTCTTCGAGTTACCACGACCTTTTTCTGAGAAGCGGGTGCCGTTGCACTCCTGGCTAACGCACCCCTTCAAACTGCACCAGGCTCTAGGCACTGTGCCGGTTTATGCGACGCTTGACTTCCTGTCAACTCGCTGTCAACTGCCACAGGCTTTTGGCTCTGTGCAGGACATTCGGACGCATGACTACTTATATTTGTCCTTTTCACTACCCTAGTCTCCACGAGCTGGGTAGGAATTGGTGACGTTTGACATCCCGCCAACGCACCCTCAACCGTGTTCGACACGACATCAGTTGCATACGCCTCTCGCAGGAGCACATCCTTTCCGGTGCGTAGAGTTCGCAACTGTGCGTGTACGCCAGTCTATCCATGGTTGGTGTTTTGCCAACCATGGCATGCTTAGGATGAGGTAATACGGACTCTCCATACCTAGCACTGTGAACTTCTCTTTACAAGAGAAGTCACTAAAGCTATAGGCGAGTTCTACCTGAACACCCTCAGACTTAGCGAGCGCGTTGTTCGCTAAACGAACGGTCGTCTCTTCTCGCTTGCCATCCTGGCAAAGCGACTCAAACATCGCCGGTCTCTTTCTTAGAGCCGCGAGGTTTATAAAATTTTGTGATGCACCCGAATCCACTAGGAGGGTCAACACCTGGCCATAGCCTATAACTTGAGCGCTATAGATCAGCAGGGTTGAAGTTCGAAATTCGAGACCTCAGGAGCCATGCTACCCATTTGTTCCCCAACTCTGAACTTTGGGGTAGCTTCATAGTCCGCGTTAGAAGAGCATCCCCCCCTACTGCGCTCCTGCATTTCTGACCCCTCAGTGGTCGATGCGGAGCTCATGCGTCTCACACGCTGTTTCTTGCCATCGCCTTTTGGGAAGGGAGTCCTCTTGCTGAGCGTCTTCGCCCCACCAGGGACCCTGGCATAGCAGCGAGCCATCATATGGCCGCGCTTGCCGCATTTATAGAAGACAACATCTGCATTGCCCAACTCCATGGAAGTGGCATCTGACCTCTCGGCCGACGGTATATACCAAGCTGTCGCCGAGGCACTGTTGTAGGATTGCTCCTCAACACGGGCAGTTTGGATTGCCTCTTCCATCGTCGACGGCACCTTTCTGAAAAGGTCCTGTCGCGATGGGCCATGCCGTAGTCCGTTCATAAACGTGGGCACCTTAATATGCTCCGGAATCGGACTTACGGTAATGGACGCCGACAGCGAGCGCATCTCTTACACATACCTTTGCAGAGATCGCTATGTCATTCGTGCTCCGAAGAAGCGCGCCTGAAGCAACACTTCGTTGTTCGGCGGCTTGTACATGGCGGGAATCTTTTCCTTAAAGATCGCCCCTGAAGGGAACGCCTTCTGTCCGCCATAAGCGCCGAGTTAGCCCACTCTGAGGCCTTGCCGCGCAGACGTGACATGGCGTACGAAACCATCCGGCTGTCGTCCTCGATGAGCTGTACGACACCACATTGCTCCACGGCTAAAAGCCAGTTAAAAATCGTGTGCGCTGCAGATCCATCGAACTTGGTCGGGTCCATCTGAATGGGCCTCGGGTGATGCAGCCGGGTGGAGAGCATCTCAACAGTCCCGTTGAAAGCCTCGCTCCGAGCCTGCTCGTGTCTCCGCCTGAGTCTGAGTGACGGACTCTGCCGCAGCATGGCTCTGTGCCTCGGACGCAACCCTCCGCTGTCCGAGCACGAATGCCTCAAGCTGCTCCAACTGAGCAACATGTTGCTCAGGAGGACTATCCAGGGGCCTGGCCAGGGCTTGTTCACCAAGTTCCTGTGCCATATTCCCTTCCACCTCCCGATGATGTTCGGAAAGGTAGGGGGAAATGAGCCCAATCAATATTGAGGCTCATCTTCACGTACAGACGCAGTGATGCGGGTCGTGGGAAGCATTTCAAGTGCTACCAACTGTAGGCGGGCACGTCGTAATGCGGCCACGCTCTACTTAGACACACACCCTAGCACAGCGAGGAAGCGGTTTAACCAGCTTCTTTTGCGTGCAGTGAGGTAGTTGCGGTGGGCGCCTTAGCGACCTCACCCAACGCACTAAGTACTCTAGTAAAGTGTCGTCACGGGAGCGGTAATCTGGCTCCTCATGCGCACTTACTGAGCAGAAAGTAGTTTTCAGACAGATTTATATTTAATCGCATTAAATATAAATGCCTATTTTTACCAATTAAAATGTCATCTCTGTAGATAACACTTGACATGTATTGCGAGCGTATCTATCTAGATACCTCGCGTAACGGACGACGCTAGCCGTCATCACGGATGACGCTAGGCGCCATCACTCCTAATGTGAATGCACCCATGTGCATCACATACACAAGGGTTGGTTACAAATGTAAACCACACCCGAGTGGTGGGTCTAATTACCTTAATTTAGTAATTGACCATCCCCTTAAGAACACCAAGTGTACTTAACGGGGACTGCGTAACATTAGGGCAACTTTAGCCCGTTACAGTACTTGCAAGCCCGTGAACAACTCAATGGGTGCTCTCCCACCCAGTGATTTAATCGCTGATTGGTTGAGATTGGCAGGTACAAGAGGAAATAGATACTCTCAGCTTTGAGATCAGGCTAGTTCCAAAGGGTAGTACTCGCATGACTTGAAGTACGTCGCAGCTCAATTGCTCCAATGTTCCGCTCACCCGAATAGTATACACGGGCACATACGTGGGTAGCACCTTCAAACGGTCACGCACATTCTCCATCAACCAGTTCTTAAAACGGCTGCCGTTGTCAGAATCTTACATGGACGGCAGGCCAAATTGTTTTGCCGAGTCGAGCACAGCTATTGTTGTTACGGCGCTTGTTAAGAAATCACACGGCACCAACTCGCACTAATAAATTTTTTTTTTTTGAGGACGAGTAGATAGCGTGTACTTCCGTAAAAAACATGAAAAAAAACAAAATGCAACGTCTCGTTGCGTGCAGGTGGCTTACGATGTTCTCTCCACGGTCGTTGAATTGATTGACTACGCTTTACATGCTTGCACAGCAAACAGATTGTCACAAAATCATTTCCAAATTTACCCATAGCTTTAATGCTAAATATTTCTGGTGCAGCTGTCGCATCATAACGTCCGCACCACGGTGCGCGTTAATGAGCGATTACAAGCATGCGCGCAATAAGTATCTTTGCTTGCGCGAAAATCCACACATTTCCGTCTACGAAAATAAGTCCAGCGTCTCCGAGCTTTGCAGATACAGGAGTAGAGCGCTGGTAACGCTTCTGTGTCGCCACCACTTCATCAAGAGACGGCCAAATCAAATTTCATCACTAGGTGGTCGAAGATGCGAAATTTCTCGAGAGGATCAAGCTCGCACGGTTTTTACTGCGACTGGTTGTCGTTCCGACGCCGGCAACCACCGAGACACCAGGTCGGCTCAGACGTTGTCGCAAACTCTTACGTGTTTAATTTCGGACCGATAATCCGAGAGCATTAGTGCCCAAGATTGCAACTTTTCGCAAACGTGTTTGCGAATCTCCGTGTGTGGAAAATTTGGATGAGATTTGCGCGGTCACAATTTAATTTGAAGCCTGCCGGACGGTGCAAAGATACTCTAAATCCTTTTTTTTGCCGCGTTATTGATATAGTATACCTCTTTCTCTGCAATTGACCAGTAATGTTGAGCTAGAAGTAGCTCTCCGTTAAACTCTTTACATCATCCTACTCGTTGGCTTGCAATTTCAGCCTCGGTCACTGGCGTCCATCGTCATGCACACCGTTGCCGCATCCGATAACTTTGCCCAGTTTGTTTGAATTTACCGTACTGTTGATTGTTATCCCGGCGTCCAAATCAGTGTAAGCCGTTCAGCATAGCGTTGCCTCCGGCTATGACCATCAAAAATTGCCTTTGATTTCGATTGCATCGGTGCTGCATGCTGGACAAAGTTAATAATCGTCTCTCGAACCAATTAGCTGCGCACAAGAGTTTCTGCAAATCTGCAGCAGTAACTGGTTGCGGTAGAGAATAGATCGCAAAAAAAGACGCTCAGGATCGTGTCGGACCCCTTCCTCGTCAATGAGGCGTCCGCACCAAGGAATCTCTCGCGCAAAATGCACCTCTTCCGCGCGTTCAGCTTTAATCCATAATCCTGTAAATGCGAGAGGAGCATACGCAGGACGGCTATAAATTATTCGGCTGTCCTCGCGAAAAATACGATATTGTTGATCCACATCAATAAATTTGTGTCCGAAACACTTCTTGCACCTGATTTTAAAAATGAATGGGAAAATCCTTAGAATCTTGACGAACTCGCGTAGGCGTGTACACAGTGTCATTCGTAACAAAACTGAAAAATTTGCGACAATCCTCATGGAGTAGAAAATGCCAAAAATCCTTAAACAGATCAAAAGTTACAAAGAAACTGAGCACCATCAGGTTGAGCATCGCGCCAGCAATCGAAAACATGCGCTTATTGGTTGAGCGCTAGTCATTCGTTCCGCAAAATTCTTCAGAAGTTTCTTTCTTTCGAATTGGAACCGCCACACACGCCCAGCGACTTTGATTGTTGCGAAAAATTAAATTTAACTCCTCCAGCTGCTTACAGTAGTCAGTGAGGAACTTCGTTTTCACTGGGGAGTATTGTCGAGATTAGTGCGGTATGGCACAGCATTCTCGACTAGAAGCACTCGCAATTGCTTAGGCTTTGCCGGTGGAATCGGCTTCCAGCTTAAGTTGCCACAGATCTACCTCGTGCAATGTAACGGGGCACTACGACTTGTACTGTTTCAGTACAAGTCCACTTCACACTGCTTCAGATGTGAGTGGTGCCTCTCGTTAAGTAACGTACACTGTACGTGTAGAGGAAGACTTCTCTTAAGGCAAGTTAGCTTAAGAGGGTAAAATGAAAACTGTATTAATATAGTTAAGTGTCTTTGTTAATCTATCTTTGTAAATGTTGTCTTAACTATAAACTAATACTAAACATGTAAATGAATTCTTATCTATCTTATCTCGTAACTCTCTTTGATTACTTCTACAGCTGATTAGTCTGCGGAATAAATAGACATAATGGTCTATACCTATTTATGGATAAGAATTCAGGAAATTACTATTTAAAGTAATTTCCTCCAAATATTATCTACCTTTTGGATAATATTAATTAACAATCTTTTATTGTTAATTTCATGTAACGATACACCCCGTTACATCACCCCTCCCTTAAACGACAATCACTCTGAATGTCATTAGGTGGAGTGGTCGCTAAATGACCACTTAATTTTTAAAATGATTTTGATTGGTCAGATCCATCATTTTAAATTCCATCGCATGAAGGAACAATTCATGCGGGGTGAGGATAGTGTTGAACCTTCGGCTGCGGTTCGTGCAGCCGCGGGTGACGCATTGTTATCTCTTGCGGTAGACGTTCCGTCTACCGTAGTGTCTTCCACTCGCACAACACTTGGTGTTGCGAGTGCACGTGGTGATTCACCACGTGAGTACGACCCCTCTTTAGAGGTCGATTATGAGTGCGAGTCGGACGAAATGGCCGACTCGGGGAGGATGGAACAGTCGCCTGATACCCGTCAGGCGGCTGATTATGAGCCTTCGAATGAGACGGCTCATTCCGATAGACGTGTGAACAGTCTATTTGGTTCCGACGATGAGGATGATCCCTCATCGCCCGTACGATCTTTCGTACGGTCTCCCATACGATCACCTGCACGTGTTTCTGTGCAAGGTGACGACGGTGGCGTAAGCCATCGTAAGAAAAGTCCTCGTGGTACCCCTACCTCAGCGGGTACCACTCAGGGGAGTGATGACAGTAAAATGTCTAATCTCGCCCCTGAAAAGAAGCCGTGGCTTTTGCCAGAAAGGCTCATTAATAGCTTGTCTGGAGAAACTACTCCACACAATAAATATCCTTTATTTATTGCGACAAAGCTACATGGCCTTGATCCCAGCGCGAAGAACTTTCGCGCTGAGGAAGATTTCTATCTCGATGCTTTTCTAAAGCATCGATGGTTTAGTGGCAATAATAAGCGAGATAAAGTCTCGCTTATGCAAGCTTGGAGTGCGTTCATTCGCAATGTTAAAGACATTGGACGCGAAGCTTGGCTTCAAAAACTTAACGCGAATCGTGTTAAGTTTGAGAAAAGAACTCCAACCGGTGCAAAATA
>NC_090610.1:12572601-12607337 GCF_004359215.1 Bremia lactucae | reverse complement strand
CTTGATACCTTCAAACGAACGCTGACAATCAGCGTTCCATAACCATTTCTCGTCTTTTTTTAAGAGACGAGAGAGATGAACTGTCGTCTCTGCATAATTGCGAGAGTACTTGTGCAAGTACGCCGCTAAACCAAGGGACTTTCTAAGTCCCTTGACATCGACTGGAACTGGCCAGTCGGTAATTGCCTTGGTCTTTTCGGGATCAGGGGTGCACGCCGTGTTTACCGACGATGCACCCAAGAAGTGGTATTTCGCTTGAAGCGAATATACACTTCTTGAGATTTGCGTACAACTTATTTTATCGTATAAGTGAAATAGCCTGACGAATGTGATTTTTATGAACTTCCACGTCCGTCTACCCGCGTTTATCAATTTAACGCGATTTGCGTTAAGTCTTTGAAGCCAGCCTTTGCGTCCAATGTCTTTGACATTGCGAATGAACGCGTTCCAGGCTTGCATAAGCGAGACTTTATATCGCTTTATTGTTGCCACTAAATCATCGATGCTTAAAAAAAGCATCGAGATAAAAATCTTCCTCAGACCAAAAGTTCTTCGCGCTTGGATCAAGGCCATGTAGCTGTGCCGCAATAAATAAGGGATATATATTGTGAGGAGTAGTCTCTCCAGACAAGCTATTGATTAGTCGTTCTGGTAAAAGCCACGGCTTCTTCTCATGATGTTGATTGGTCAGAATCATCAATTTAAATTTCATCGCATGAAGAACAAATCCATGCGGGGTGCTGGTAGTGCGGCGCCTTCGGCTGCGGTTTGTGCAGCCGCGGGTGACGCACTTTTATCTCGCGCAAGACTAGATGTTGCGGGAGCACGTAGTGGCTTACCACGCGAGCACGACCCCTCTTTGGAGGTCGACTACGAATGCGAGTCGGACGAAATGGCCGACTGGGGGAGAATAGAACAGTCGCTCCGATAGACGTCAGGCGGCTGACTCTGAGCCTTCGAGTGAGAGGGCTCATTCTGATAGACGAGTTAATAGTCTTTTTGGTTCCAACGATGAGGATGATCCCTCATCGCCCGTTCCGTCTCTTGTACGGTCACCTGCACCTGTTTCTATGCAAGGTGATGACGATGGCGTAAGCCATCGTAATTAAAGTTCTTGTGGTACCCCTGCTTCAGTGGGTGCCACTCACGGGAGTGAAGACAATAAAATGTCTCATCTCGCCCCGGAACTGCTTCAGGGAATCATCCCTGGATTCCACTAAATCCTCGTTAAGAGGATTTGTCTTGAGTGACTCCCAAGATTGAGTAGTATACCTTTTAATCCGAGTCTTCACATCAAGGACACTTTCGTCCATCGGTGAGCTGCTAAGAACCCGTTCGTTCTCTGCAAAATTACCGCTGACCGAATGTCGGTAACGTAATCGTCCTCTGTGACGAGTACGCAGATCTGCTTGATTTTACCACCATGCAGAATTCTCAAGAACTGCTTAGGTTCTAGGGATGGTAATTGAGTTATCTCCGAAGTAAAGTTCGAAGGCTCATACAGATTAAGCGTATAAGTGCTTACTCTTGAACCGTTATTAACCAATACATTTAATGTCTCGGTTTCTTCCTGAGATTTATCCACAGGCTGCCGAGGGATTAATCCCTCGGGATCTTGAAGTCTAATTACTTCAAATATATTTGAGGAGATTTCTCCACAAGTACGTGGGGATCTCTTCCCTCAACGTCTTCCGAATCTGATTGCGCTATAATAGTCGGGTCCTTTAAAGTCGACTCTCTACTCGACCTTGGATCATCGTGTTTTCCTTTTGAGCAACCCGTTTACTCCTTCAATGTCGCCCACTATGCGTACATTCATGTCTCAATCCACTCGACCTTTTCGAGTGGTGGACCTTCGGCGCTGCCTGTGCATTGGCACAGCCGCCGGCAGCTGACTCCACAATGTGATTAGTAATCACTGTGATCTTGTGCAGTCGTACTAACGACCGTACCACAAGTGAGACCATCGCACTCACTCCTAGAACATCCACACGCTTGTGGACGCTCCAAGACGTTCATCAGATGGCCATCTGATGAACAAGTGGCAGGCATCTTTACGGATCGATGCTGCCAGCTGATCCTTGGCTCATATTTTCTGAGCCAAGGTAAACTTAGGATGACATCCAACGATGAAACCATCATCGTACTGTAAATCTTTCAACGTGGTGAATTTTCACTACGCTTTTCATTACTGTTATCGATGCACCTGTCGCTAGACGCACCGTCATCCTCGTTGGAGGGATGTCGCGCTCAACATATTTGAGCCTACGACCCTCTAGTGACTGGCGACGAATAAAGTTATTCGACGCTCCGCAGTCCACTAGGGCTCTAAGTGACAAATCATTTGTCACTTCTAACTCTAAGGTGATGAAGGATACCTCATCACCAGGTGCAGAGACACATAACGATTGTGTGCCTGGAGCAACTTTAGTCAAGAGATTTGCAAATTTTCTTGAGGTTGCTGGATCAGTAGGGCGTTGCGCCCGTACTGACCCCGACCGTTTTTTGGCGGTCCGCTTCGATGTTGCGATTTCGCAACAACGTCGGACCCGCGATTGTTGCCCTTTATGGCATACGGTCCAAAATTACGTTCAGTACCTTTCGGTGCTGGGCGTGGGGCACTACGATTATTAGCATAGTGTCCTAACTTTTGACAGCGATTGCATTTTTCTGCAATCGCTTGTTGTTTGAAAAGCGAGGTCTCTCGCTTTCGATGTAAGAGAGGTCCATGTGCTCTGGACTTCCTAAATCGTGTCGTCATGGAGGACGATACGATGACGAACTAGCTTAAGCCTGTCTCAAGCTTAAAATCCTTCTATTCCGCAACGGATGTTGCTTCTTGAAGCGTATCCAGTCCCAAGCGGAACAGGTGGGTCTTTACGGGACCATCCGTAAGACCTTGCATGAACACCGTAATCAACGTGTGTTCTTGGACTATGTTATTTGTTATACAACTCGCTAAGAGTCGTATGTGCTGAAAATATGCGTGAACATCACGCTTGCCTTGCTTAAGTTTCAGAAGCTCTGAACGAGCTCTGAACTCAGCCCTTGGCGGTTCAAACGTCTGTTTGAGCCGGGCTTTAAAAGCCTATAGCGACCCAAAGACGTATGGGTCGCGCAACGTAAGGCTCAATGCCCAAGTTTTGGAGCGACCTGCCTAATCTGATTGAGCGAATGCGACTTGCATTTGCTCGTCGACGATGTGACGTGCCCTTAATGCATCGTCCAACTCGACAAACCATCTCAAGAGAGAGTCTTCTTCGACTCCCCTATACTTAGAGATGTCAATCTTTCAGGTTTCCGGACGACGCGTGTGCGTCATCCCAGGTACAGGGTTCTGTACTTGTTGTAACCTCAACAATTCTGCCTGTTGAGAGCCTTGCGGATTAAGCAAGGCTACCTTCTCCTTCGCCTCGTCATGTTCATGTGTATGAACTTGGCGATGATAAATAGAGGGCATCTTTGTCAAAATCGGACAGCATGGCCAAGATGGCATCGTTCCCTACGGTCGAACTCATTCGTTTGACCGCACTCCTTTCTATGTCACTTAGAAAGGAGTAGCTATCACGCGAAACGGACGAACTACAAAGTGCTACCAGGTGTAACGGAGCACTACTGACTTGTACTGTTTCAATAAAAGTCCACTTCGCACTGCCTCGGTGCGAGTGGTGCCTCACGTCAGTTCACGCACCTAGTACGTGCAAAGGAAGACTCTCTTTATAGCACTTGCTTAAAAGAGGTTGATAAAACCGTATTTAATATAATTAAGTTCTTCTGCTTCTGTCTATTAAGTACTAAATTAATTTTAAACTAATACAAAACATGTAATGAAGTCTTATCTGTCTTTTTCTTTTGCGTGCGTCCAGCGCTGACTGGACCGCGGAGAAAGTAGATATAATGGTGTATATCTACCAATAGATAAGCTTTTAGGAAATTACCACGTAAAGATATATTCTCCAAATATTCTCTACCTTTTAGATAATATACAATTAACAACCTTAAAGTGTTAATTTTCTTGTAACGATACACCCCGTTACACGTGTAGATCGGTTGATTCAAACTAAAATCAACCAATTAAAAGAATCACTGTCTTATCGCGTCAATATTACCAAAATTGGTAATATTGGAACTGTTAAGTCGAATTTGATAAAAGACCAAAAAATCTATTGATTTTCTCTTAAAGGAAATCGTATTTATTATTCCTCTTACCGAAAATAATATTTATGAAACGGAAACACCATTACAATGTACTTACAGGGCTTTTTAAATATGACCTGAATGCCTTTAAGAAATTACCCCGTATTCACCTAACATATGCTCCAGCGCAATTAACAAATTGACGAAATTGACAACCAGAAATAATTCGGAGTGTACTACTTCAATAGCTTTTAAATGTCAAGTAAAATTTGACGCTTACAGATTTAATTAATACATCAACATTAAATTACGTAGCATCATTGTTGTTTGTATTATCCTTTTAGTTGTCATCTGTATTGAGCTTTTCCATGCCATTTTCAAGATCTATTCTCTTTCTTGCATCGGCTCTTTTTCTTCTTTTTGCTGCCATTGTTTTTTCAACTGGGTCTATCTCTCTTTTTACAGTCTCTGATTTGCTTGTAGCTCCTTTTGCGGTTGAAGCTGTATCAGTAATCTCTTTCGCGGCTTCTTGGAACAACTTCTCGTCTTCTTTGGAGAATTTGAATAGTTTGGAGCTGGAAAACATTCTCTCCTCAGATTTCGCAGATTTGCGCAGTTCTCCAGCTTTCAGGTATCTAGCAACTGGCGCGACTGGGATTGTGTCACGCATTTCCTGCTCTATATTAGCGGCTACGAGGAAAGCACTCGAATCTCCGAGGGAAATCGCAGACACAAAAATACTGCTAATCAGGAGCATACGCACCATGTCGCTCGTTGAAATAAGAAAGAAAGAGATCTTACTGAGACGGAAGCAAAATGATAATGACTCGCTCCAATTAAAACTGTAGCGGTCTCTTGAAAACAAAAATTAAAATTAGACGAGTCATGCAATCGATTGCCACCAATGAAGTGGTGGTAGCCTTGTCGCAGTAGACCTAATGCGAAAAAGATTAGATTTTTTATGCAAGTTGTAAGGGATAGTGACGCTAACAATAGCAAGTATGAGCTAATATAACGAGACTTTCGAAAAACTCCGATCAGGTGGAAGATCCAATACCATTTATCTTGCTTGAAATAGAATGGGGGACCTGACTGTGCGGTGACCATAGGCTTTGTTAGTTTGCAGTGGCTATCGGGCAATAAATATCTTATGATAGATAAAGAGTAGACATGACAGTCCTGTTTATCATACAAGAATGTCACTGTTTAGCAATTTGTGCCTCCCCCAACCGAAGTTTCTTAAAAAAAGAACGAGCGGATAACGTGATGCGCTGGCATGCGCGAATCCACTTTTATGGACAAGACGTGAGCGGGACGACATCCTCCCGTTCCTGGACGGAGATAAAGCCTTTTAGCGTAGGACACGTGGAAATCTTGACTTTTTCGTTGCGACAAATAGAGCCGGCATCTGATTCATATAAATATGATGGCTTCTTTTTGCACGAAAATTAACGACACGTTTGCTTAACAAATAAGACAAAGCACAACATATTGAATATTTTGCAGCCAATATCACGTGCTTAGGTATTTAATAGACTCATTGCGCCATTAAGATATAAAGTAATGTCATATCGAACCATTGTACAAGCTCAACAATTGCTGTGGTCACAATATCGGAAGCAAGCCGACAACTAATCGAGATGCCGTAAAAAAAACTTCCAGCAACTTTCTTGGACTGTTCGGAAATGGATGCGACATTCATGCGTTATTTCGCATCGCAAGCATTGAGCTGGAAAAAAGTTCAGATTAATTAAGACCATGTTTTTACCACCAGCTGCAGAAACGAAATTTCAAATATATACATCACGCTCATCGATAATTGAAATCATCTGGAAGAGAAAATTGGGTATTCATGCGACGATTGAGCGACCAGATGACTTAACACCATGCGACAACACCAAAATATAGTTAGCCCCGGGAGTGATGACACAGCCATTTTAAAAAGTTGCGTTTTAACCAATATTGTGTCGACACACGCTTCACCACGAGAAATCAAAGCTCCATATATCCTTTTGCAAGGCAAACGATATTTTTACTTGCGCGTAAAGCATGAGATGCAGTTTTGAGGACAAGAAGTATCCTATAATAGCGTCATTGATATTGGAGATCCGCAAGGGAATTTTAGATTTATATGCCCGATAAACAATTTAGGCAACAATAAAAGTATTATTTTGTCCCCAATGATGCAGCAAATGAAGTGCAAGCCACTAAGTAGGAGTGAAGTATGAAAGTAGAATACCTTCACTCGTCTTTTTGGATCCTTTTGACAAATGATGTGGCTAGATTAAAACTAGACACTGTTTTATTCACGTTCGACTAGGGAAATATATTTAAACCAAATGTAATTAAATATAAACTTTATCCAATGATTGGATGCCATCTGTAGATGTGTATTCCTGCATGGCGAGCTTACTTTTTTAAATCGCAGATGATGTCTTGATCCCCTTAAATGCGAAAGCACATTAAGACACAAGGGTGGGTGTAGACAGGTGCTACTATAGCAGCCACGCTCTACTTACGCACACACCTTTAGGCACAGTGAGAAGGCGGTTTGACCGTCTTCTCACACGTGCAGTGAGATTGTTGGTGGGCCCCTAAGCGACCTCACCCAACGAGCTAAGTACTTTAGTACAAGTGTCGTCACGGAAGCGGTAATCCGTCTTCACGTGCGCACTTCTTAAGTTGAAAGTTGTAGGTGGGCAAGTCTTTATGGGGGCACGCTCTACTTAAGCACACACCCTAGCGCAGCGGAGAAGCTGTTTGACCGTCTAATTTCGTGTGCCGTGAGGTAATTGTGGTGGGCGCCTTAGCGACCTCATCCAACGCACTAGGTACTCTGGTAAACGTGTCGTCACGGGAGCGGTGATTCGACTCCTCGTGCGCACTTGATAAGTAGAAAGTAGTTTGAGACCGATTTAAATATAATCGCATTAAATATAAATTCCAATTTTTACCAAATTGAACTGTCATCTCTATTGATTACACTAATATGTTTTGCGAGCGTATCTCTATATATCTCGCGTAACGGATGACGCTAGGCGACATCCCTCCTAATGTGAATGCACCTATGTGCATCACATACACAAGGGTTGGTCACAAATGTGAACCACACTCAAGTGGTGGGTCTAATTACTTTATTTAAGAAATTGACCATCCCCTTGAGTACACCAAGTGTATTTAACGGGGACTGTGTAACATTAGGGCAACTTTAGCCAGTTACACTATCCACTCCCTTAAAGAACGAAGTTACATTTTAAACTTCGATAAAGTGGAAGGAAGAACTATGCTGCTTGACGCGCCGCTAAGTCTCTGATTCACTCTAGCGACCTCTGTTTTCATACACGGCGCCAAAGGTGCCACCTACATGGGCAACGTTGGAGGGTCGTCTGCGAAGACGCCCACTAACTCTTGCATTTAGCGCGCGCGCCGCGTTAACACGCCCTGCAGCGTCCAATGCCTTAGCTGAAACGCCGACCGCTACTGCTGCTGTCGCGTTAACGGGGCTTAAGGATTCATCCCACTTAATCAGTGAGGATGTTGATCCGTCGCTCATTGTCGACTACAATGAGTCGAGACCGTTGCCGTCACCTCAAAGTAATGATGCGGACAAGGATCTCACGAGGAAGGATGATGGCACATTATTGCCCATCCAAACTTCTATCATTGCTCATAACATGGAGACAGCAACACTTACGAATGCTGTCTCGTCGTCTGCGCTGGATAGCGCAGCGACGGTTATTGCGAGCGCTGCCCATAAAGGCGCAGCCGCTTCTCCGTTGGGTAAAACCACACCGTCTTTTGCTCAGACCATTATCCATAATGGTTCTGACATAGAGGATTCTGAGCGTAACGCTCCGCCGACGACGCGTGAATGTGCTTAGTCGCTGTCACAAGCCAGCCGTATTAAACGTGGCTGTGTGACGGGTGGCATATCACTTATGCTCCCTCTCTCTGAATGGCCTCGTGTAAACGGGACAATAGCGTCGCTCAAAAAACGCGCTTTTCTAAATGCTCAAAACTATTATGGTGTCATTAAATTATGGAAGACCCGGTCGTGTTGCGTTTAAATGAAACGCCCGACCAATACGAGGCGAAATTCTTGCGCCGCATTCATCCGCATTCCGATGCGATGATACAGCGGTCGCAGCGAATTAATATCGCCCGCTTGCGTGTGAAAGAAATCATGGGCGGTACTGTACCCCCTGTTTCTTCTCACTACGCTACTTCTGCTAGTCCATTTGAGACTAGCGAAGAGGCCTCAGCTGGTGCTCCTTTTCATAGGCAGTCACCAAGTAAATTCACCGTCTCCCTCATCTGATCGCCGCTAGACTCACAGTCGGCGTCACCATCGTCTTCTTCGACGAATGGGGGTATGAGGCTCATTTGAGTCTACATACCGTTTCAGACGACCCACTTAAAATACGGCGCGTCTTTATATACGAGGGAAGGGTGAGCCTATAATTTGAGTCACCAACCTCTATTACCACCTTAAAGGGCCCAATGAAACGGTGCAACAACTTCGTAGTACCTCCAGGTAGTACAAAAATTGCATTTTTAGGTAGGGTAGCAATACTTAATAGTACTTTTTCACCCACTTTAAAGCGTTCGTTAATTTTGAGACCATTTCGGTCAGCATATTCTTTTTGCTTGTCCTGTGCGCTTGCCATCTCGTCACGGACTTTTCGTGTGATGGCTAATCGCTTAATCAAAAAGCGTTGAGCCTCGCTCACGCTTTTAGCATCAAACTCGCCTATGATACCGCCGAGAGGTCGGTCATAGGACGTAGTTTTATTGACCACTGCTAAACTGGCAGGGTCACTAGGGAAAGTTCATGTCTTTAAGCTGATAGTGTAATGGGGCACACATCGGTTGGAGAACCGTTGTTGTGGTACATTTACTAAATGGGTAAAATACCCTTTATCTAATTTTAAAATAGTTAGTTGCTTAAATCCCATTAAATATGGGCAATAATTATGTGGTCGCCGCCAGATATAAATCTGGGGCCGAAATCTATTTTAAATTAGCTAGGGTAAGGTTTTTAGATTTAAATAATTAAATAAAGTGCAGTTCCTCATTGATCTTAAAGCGTTAAGTGCCTTCCTAAGGCTTGCGCATTGATTTGTAAGAGATAGAAGCCTTTCTAAGGTATATCCTCTTGGGCACTAGTTGCCACTTGGCTTTACGAACCCCTGAATCCCTTGAACTAGGATTCCTTAAGCTTTAATAGCATGTACGACTCCCAGAGTTGTTAAACCCATAAGCTCAATAGAACTAAGTGACTCTCTGAGTCTGAGAGTCTTTCTCTGACTTTAGGAGCGTGATAGCTCCGCTACACCTGGTAGCACTCGTAGTCAACCTACGCCTGAGTCTTTACAAGACTTATTTTTTACGACAGTGAAAGAGGTTCCAGAATTGTCAGAAGCGCAACGCGCCGCTTATGACAAGCTCAAAATCTTATTCGGGCTTGAGCACGTGGAATTTATTATTTCCCAGGGACCAGAGGTCCTGCATGCAAGGCTTGAAGCTTTCATGCGGTACAAAGCCTCCCTGATCGGTCAGGTACAGGACCCTTTAGCGGCATCTATGCCTACCCGGTACATCTCCGTACCTGACTCAGAGCCGAGGGCTCGCCCTCTAACTGTAAATGTAAAAAAAAATGAGGGAAAAGAGGGAGAAAATCTCCCTTTTTGAATTGAGCAAATGGAAATGTCCATTGATTACGTCTTGTTCTTACCAGAAAGGCAAATGTGGCTATGGCCATGTCCAAACTTGGAGGTAGAGCCATAGAGTGGGCATTAATGTGCAGCACATCCATAAACGACGCTTTCCCCTCATGGGATTCGCTGAAACAGCAAGTGACCAGCATGTTTGCACCGCCTGATCAGGCTTTTTGCATGCGAGCACGACTCCTAGCGACTCGGCAGGGTAAAAGAACCCTGGGGGTCTTTGTCCAGGAGTTGAGAACTCTCATTGCATCTATGCATCAAGACCCGGTGCAAGAGGCAATTGTAGTGACCTTTTTTATGGGGGGTCTCAATGAAGGCATTGCCCGGACGGAATTGTTCCGATCTCATCCGGCTACGTTCGAAGAGGCAGTTGCCATAGCGCTACGCGCCGACTTTGACTTTAAGTCTGCCCGCGTTAGCACGCCTGTTTACCGAACAAGCTCTTCGAGCACATGGGTTCCGTCTAATAGAGCGGAACCTATGTTTATAAGCCTCGTTGAGGAAGGAGAAGAGGCTCTTCAAGCTGTGGAACAGCATAAGACCATCCGTAGATGTTATGTGCGCGAATGCACGAAACATTTACGCCCTGCCTGCCCACTTCGAAATTTGCGTAAAGCCCGAAAGAGCTCCAACTCCGACCTATACCAGAGATCTGGTACGGTGCGGGGAAACGTCGATACCCAGTAGATGCGGGGCGCCCTTCTGGGGAAGACCTAGGCTCGGTTAAACCTCAAGGAGGTGAGAATAAATAGAACCTTGCCCCAATTAGCTTGGTGCTCATTTCGATTGTAAAGGGCTTTGGTAAGCCGTGGTCAATTTTAATTGACTCAGGAGTGTCTTGCAATTATGCTCGACGCCTTTCTATTGAGGGAAATCAACAATACGTGGAGGTACTTAGAGCGCATGGAGATAATACAATAACACTGTTTGCTTAGGGACAGGGACTCGGGTCACTGTTCCCAAAGTTCCATTGAACTTAGGTATAAAGTTTCTGGACTTTGACAGTATGGAACGCTGTCTCGTCCTTGATTTGGATTCGAGATATGATCTCATTTGTTGCCTAGCAAAGGTGGGTCCATGACTCTCCAAAACTTTGCTAGGAATATTGCGCGTGGCGCCTAAGGTCTTAGACTTCCAATTGATCCACGGTCAGGGGAGTGAAGACAGTAAAATGTCTCATCTCGCCCCTGAAAAGAAGCCGTGGCTTTTGCCAGAAAGGCTTATCAATAGCTTGTCTGGAGAAGCTACTCCTCACAATAAATATTACTAATTCGGTTCATGATGTTCTAGCCAGGCCATACCAAGAATGAGTCTGTCACTGTTTTAGACATTGGCATGTCTGAGTTAATAAACTCTAATGTTAAAAACATTAATTTTGAGCCCGACTGAGCAGAAATAAGTAAAACGGCACGTACTTCGTCGAGTAACACTCGCTATACTAACGATTCACTAAATGCTGAAAGCAGCGTGCAATATCCCTGAGATACGTGGAGTGGCACGTCTAAGTCCACCGAGTATGGTCGGCCGAGGTGGCACCATCCTAAGTGTCAATAGTGACACTATTGGCGGTTCGCCAGGGCATTTTGGGTCAAATCCTCCTAATGCACGTGAGGCGACACGTAAACGTTCGCTGGATAAGGAAGTTGAGTTTTTTAACTCTTTATCGGATGTCAAATTAGACACCATGTCTTGTATAGAACCAATACAGGCTGAAAACCCTGGGGACGTGAATGTCCCGGCCTCTAAAAGGCGTATTGTCTTCATCTTCACTCCAAGACAGGATGGACACGAAGCGTGTATACCCTCACAAAGTGATACGAGTGAGCAAGTACATACGCTTGTAAATGGCGTAACCGGTAACATTGAGGGGGAAGTAAGCCTTGCGGCAATCCTCTCGTTACATGCTCTTTTAGAGCTAGACGAAATGTCTATTGATGAGTGCGGTCGAGTCTTAAAAACTGGTGACTTATCTGAAATGATGGTCATTCGACCTATGGTTGAGTTAAACTCATCGTCACTTCTAGACGAAGCTGTCCTGGATGACACAAAAGGTGCACTTTGTGCGCGAAATGGGTCACCGATCCTGGAAGATCCTACGGATCCTTTTTATTCCTTAATTAAGGAATTCCAAGATAAGGTATGTAATAACCCACCATCTGTTTTAGCTCCGGATAGAAGTGTTCATCATGAAATTGACTTAGTAATGGGAACCAAATACTGTGTCACAAGAACAATGGCTTTTACCAAAGGAGCAGTGTGACGTCATTGACGATTTCTTCCATGCAAAGCACGAGGCTGAAATGTTACGAGAGAACAAATCTCCTCATTCGACACCGACATTTTTGTGTCAAAAAGCCAAATGGTAAATGGCGCATTGTACATGCTTATAATAAGCTTAAGGCTGCCACTATACCAGCCCAAACCCCCATTCCTAGAAAAGATGTTCTTTAGAACAATATGGTGGGATGTACAATGTACAGTGCATTGGACTTAGTCAATGGTTACTACCAAGTGCTTATGCGAGCTAGTGATATCCCGCTTACAGCGGTTAGCACCCAAAGCGGCATGTAATGGGAGTGGCTGGTTTTCCACAATGGCTTTCCAACGCCCCGGCAACATTTAATCGTCTAGTGACGCAACTGTTTCGCCCTCATCGAGGTTATGCACAGACTTATTTCGATGACATTTTTGTCCATAGTCGTGCGGAGCAGGGTCGGTCGGATATGGAAAACCATTTAGACCATTTGCGAGCAGTGCTCGAATGCATGCGCACAAAAAAATTGTATGCCAATGCATCTAAATGCATTTTTGGCGCAGACGAAATTCCTTCTTTAGAAAACTTCATTGGAAAGCGATGCCTTAGAGCGATTCCGCTAAGGTAAAAGCCATAGTAGATTGGCCGGTTCCTAAAAACCAAAAGGATTTGCTTAAGTGGTTGGGTCTCGCCAATTATTTACACAAATATAGCAAAAATTACGCTGATATGGCTAGGCCATTATCTAAACTCCTAAAGAAAGATATAGAATGGTGCTGGACTAGCACCGAAAATAATGCTTTTCGAGCAGTTAAGGGTAGTCTTATCCATGCCCCGATTCTGGTACTGCCAAACCCAAATTGGCCTTTCAGTATCGTCTTTGACGCATCAGATTTTGCCATTGGCAGTGCTCTGTTACAAACAGATGTTGATGGGCATCAACGTGTTATTGCGTTCGAGTCTAAAAAGCTTAAAGCTGCGGAAAAGAACTACCCAGTTCATGACAAAGAGTTCCTTGTTATGAAGTATGCTCTCGTCAAATTCAGAGGTCATCCACTCGGCTCTAAGCCGTTTGTGATTTTTACAGATCACACATCATTGCGCACGGCGACTAAGTCGCCCCATCTCTCACAGAAAATGGCCCGATAACTATCTTTTTTTGCGGAATCCAACTTCGTGGTGAAGTATAAGCCCGGCAAGCAAAATGCTTTGGCCGACGCGTTATCACGCAGGCCGGATTATGAGATTCTCATTCAACGACTATCTCGTCACCTATTCCTGAATTAATCAGTTCGGCTTACGCCAAGGATAAACAGTGTGCAGCTCTGCTACGAGCGTTATAGGACTCAAATTGGGTATTAAATTGGCGGCACGTTTGCGTGCAAGGTTACATCGATTTCTATCGATAACAACCTGTTGCACAAACATCGCGGACCCTCCGCGTGTCATTGTTCCTCATGATGAGGAGGTGAAGTACCGGATCCAATATGAGGCACACGATACTGTCCTTGGTGGTCATCTCGCTTGAGAAAAGACCTACGGCTTCATAGGCCAGAGTCGGTGGCCCAAACTTTAAAAATGGGTCAGCACATATATTCGCACATGCGAAACGTGCCAACGGATTAAACCCTCGACACATGCTGCTGCGCCACTGGCGAGTCTTCCCGTCCCCATAGGATTGTGGGAGTCCATTAGTATGGATTTCGTCTTTGGGCTACCGAAAGATTCAGCCGGTAACTCCGGTATAGTGGTCTTTGTTGACCGTTTGAGCAAAATGGCTTACTAAGCAGCCGTGCCAGATTCCATTGATGGAGACGGTACAGCTAAGCTGTTCATCGATCGCGTGTTTCGAAAACATGGTTTGCCAGTGGCAATTATCTCTGATCGGGATCCCCGATTTTACGGGTAAATCTGGAAATCAATTTTCCGAGTGCTTATAACCAGATTGGAGATGTCCACTGCGGACCATCCACAGACCGATGGTCGAACTGAACTTGTCAATCGCGTCATTGAAGACGTTTAACGCAGCGTGTGTGCTCAGACACCAAAGCGCTGGAGCTCAATGCTCCCAGTAGTGGAGTTTGCGTTCAATGACGCTGTTCATGCCTCTACAGGCTATACTGTGTTCTATGTAAACGGTCTTACCAACCGCGCGTTCCATTAACGATACCACTGCAGGGTTAAGGGCTTGGTGGGGGAGAATCGGCCGATAGGCTTGCTGATATCAGCCCTGTTACCGTTCGGAAACAAGTAAGCGAGTTTCTCGCGACGCGATTTAGTATCTTAAGACATGTAAGAGATACGATGGCTGATAGCCAAGACAAACAAAAACAAGAAGCAGATGCCAAAAGCAGAAACTGTATTAATTCGTATATGGTCGGAGACCGAGTTTTACTAAACGCTAAGAACCTACCTACCAACTTGGTATCCGCGGTCTTCAAGACCAAATTTCGCCCGCGCTTTATTGGACCATTTACGTTCGTGGCCAAGAAGGGCCTAGCTTATACGCTAAACCTTCCCAACAAGCTGCGTACACATCCAGTGTTTTACGTTGGCTTGCTTTAGCCATATCGGGACCCTTCCCACTTGGACTTGAAGGCGCTTGCGCCGAGACAGGCGGTCGTGCCGCAGATTGTTGCATCCTCACCAGGATATCCAACTGGCCCTCTTTACGTGGTAAAAGCGATTTCGGCGAAAGACGCCCGAACCGCCTCAAAAGAGCTCCCAACCCGAGCAAGGACCTCACGAAGAAGTTGCACCTCGTGTCGTTGAGCATCAAATGCTTCCGCCGAAATTTCGGCCCCCTCCCGCACCGCTTGATGCGCGGGGAAACCTTCAGTTTCATGTGGAGAAACTTTTAAAGCGACGTCGTCGTGAGGGTCAATACTAGTATCTGGTGAAGTGGCTAGGGTAACCCTCTTCCAAAAACTCTTGGGAGTTCGAGGTACCTCTTCGGCAAGATTGCCCGTACAACGTTGACATTTTTGAGCTCCAAGCTGAGGGTCAACTCGCGTCAAACGTCGCTTCCCACTACTAAACGTGGGATTAGGTGGATCTAAAGCCTCAGTGCGGCTTCGATCCTTGGTTGTACGGTCAACCGTAGCACTGAAATATCGGCTAGCCTTACTTCGTTTTGTGGCATAAATGCTGAACGTAACTGGCCTTTGGCCTAAAGCTTAGCGAAGTCGAAGCGAAGCTTCACCTTAATCCGCAGACTCTCTGATATTCCAGATATTACGGAGTTTGCGGGCCCGGTGAACCCAGTTCTCAAATGAGACTTCGTTTTCACTCCTTGTTTCGTTTGGAAACAAAACGATCAGAATCTTTCTCATGCAGGTCACCGAAGCCCCACAAGCTTGATCACGTAAACGCGTCAGATACTGGCTTCGCGTCATTACCTTCGGCGTAAGGTAATGCTCATGAAGAGCGTCGCGGGCAGCGATCTCCTCCGGCGTCCTCGCCGGGTCACCAGTGATCCAGGGGAAGGGCTCGCATCTCTATCGAGATGCGCGATGAGATTGACGTTTTGCCATCGATTTACAGGCGCCAGAGGCGCGTGTTTTCTGATAGACCTTATGATCCATTGGATGGGTCTCGTCATACTGACGGACGAGGCTCTCAACGTCAACAACCAGCTGGGAACGAGGCTCCCTGCTGTCATGTGAAGGTTGTAAACCGCACCAGCGAACAAGATAACTTGTTCGCTACCCCTTCACATCACGGAGTATACGTTCCACAAGGAAACGTTGACAGCCTTGGAAATTCACCAATGGTTGTGGCGGAGGAGTGAAAATTAAATCCGACCCATGTGTCGGATCTAGTGTCGATGGTCGACAAACTCGATCGCTTCCTCCATGATTTGGAGGAGGGACTTGACCACGAGCGCGGTAAGCGTCGCTCGTTGGAGCAGACGGTGCAGGCTCACCATATCGAGCGGTTGGAAGACCGTTCGAAGAGTGCGTACTCCTTGTTGGAGTACGAGCGGAAGTATCATGCTGTCCGCGATGAGCTGTCGTCAGCTCATCGTAGCTTCGAGGATCTTCGAAACCGGCCTGAGAAACTTCAGGTTCAACATGAAAATCTGGTTCGCGATCACAATAATCTTTTGGGTATTCTTGTAAAGAGTGGTCAAATCCGTCCTCGGAAGAAGCCGCGTACTGATGGTACGGCCGGAGCCGACCAACGTAAAACGTAGGATGCGTTCGCATCCTACGTCGCAATTCTATTGTGTACGCATTGCCTCTTCGATGCAGTACACGGAAAGGCCCAATGAACTTGGGTAGTAGTTTAATGCTACCCACATTAGTGACTAATCGTTTAGGTAAGTTTACCGTAGAGAGTAGCACTAGATCATTAATTTGAATGAATTAACATTTGCTCTTCCATGTTTGTCTGCATTCCATTTCTGTCGGTCCACTGCGTTAGCAATAGAATCCTGAACGAAACGGATAATTGATTCTCGAGTTAGCAGAAACTCTTCCGCTAACTCATTTGTTTTGTCTTTTTCAGTACGCTTAGTGCGTACTGCCATGAGATCAATCTCATTTTCGATGTCGTTTTCTTCGACATTGACATCACTCGCGTCGTTGTTATTTTCGACGCGTGTTGAGCATGAGCCAGAATTGGTTTTGCTCCTGCGAGTCCCCCCCCCTTAGACTAGAGGATCCCTCTAATTGGGTCGGTATGCGAGGATGGCGTAAGCCATTCACAAAGAACGGTGTATGCGTTGTAGACGCATGCACCGAATTATTGATGGCGAATTCGACCATCGGTAAAAACTCGCTCCAATTCGGATACGATTGGACGTAACCTCGAAGTATCTCTTCGAGGACGCTGTTTGATTATCCGTTTCTGGGTGATCGGATGTTGACATAGTCAGCCGTGTTCCGAGAGATCAGAATACGGATTGCCAAACTCCGCCGATAACGGTGGATCTCTATCCGAGACCAGTTCACGGAGTAAACCGTGGAATTTGAATACCGTGTCGATAAAGACACGGGCACAACCCGGAGCCGTAATCGACTCTGGTACCGCAGCAAGGTGCACCATCTTGCTGAATCTGTCTACAAAAACAAGGATTCCATTATTTTTGTGGTCGTTTTCGGGAAATCCGAAGACGAAGTCCACAGATACGGACTGCCAACACTCTGCTGGAAGTTGTAGAGGTTGGAGAGGTGCACGGGATGAAGGGCTGGGCTTCACCCGTTGACATACTTCGCAAGCACGAACGTACTTGCGCATAAACTGATACTGGCGGGGCCAATAAAAGTCGCGACTTACTGTGAGTTAAGTTTTCTCACGTCCACGATGCCCAGTTATTGGTGCATCGTGACGCTCATACATGATGCGCAAGCGCAAATCATTGGGATTTGGGATGGAGTGTCGCCTGCAAGGGCTGTGAAATACAATATGCCGTTGCGTGTTGTGTATCGATCGGATGACGATCGATATAAAGCCGGTAAATATTAAAAAAGTATTATCGGATGCATTTATCTGATAATCCAATAAACGCAACGGACCCTTATCTTCTTCGTAGGCTTTTTTTTAAGTCATCAAACAAGGTTGATGACAGAACACTTGAAATGAGTGTTGCAACAGTGGGATTATTTTCACTGTTGGAACGCGCAGCCGGCTCGAAATCGGGTCGGCATGGAATGGTCTGTCTTGATCTGCAATCGCGAAGATGGGCGATTGCATCAAGCTTTGCTTGATACCTTCGAAGGAATGCCGACAATCGGCGATCCATAGCGTTTTATCGTCTTTTTTTCAAAGACAAGAGAGATGAACTGTCATCTCGGCATAATTGCGGAAGTACTTATGCAAATACGCAGGAACTTTCCAAGTCCCTTGACATCGACTGGAACTGACCATCGGTAAATGCCTTGATCTTTTCGGGATCAGGGCGCACGCCGTGTTTACCGACGTTGCACCCAAGAAGTGGTATTTCGCTTGCAGCGAATATGAACTTCTTGAGATTTGCGTACAACTTATGCTTTAGAATAAACGTGACTTTAAGGAACTCCCACGTCCGTCTTTCCGTCATAAGTCCGGCTATAGACGAATACACCGTTAATAACTCAGAGCGAATTCTCGCACCGGTCTCAACAGATTCGTTACGCATCTATCGAATGTTGCACTAAGCCCCATATGGCATTACTAGCCATTCCCAGAGCATCCCACTGGGAGTGCTCACTGCTGTGTACGGGATGTCTTGTTCTCGCATAAGGATCTGATAAAATCCATCCATCAGATCCATAAACGATAAGATGGTACTCTTAGACATGCCATCTATGATTCCGTATTTTCTAGGTATCGGTGTTTAAGCCGGTACCGTTGCAGCATTCAGTTTATTGAATGCGTGGACTATCCGCCACCCTCCTGTGGCCTTTCGCACACAGAAGGTCAGAGAGCTATGTGGGGAGGTTAACTTCCTCACATATCCCGCTTTCAATCGATCGATAAATTCTTTATCGATCGCAAGTACTTGTTCACGAGGCAGTGACCACTGCTTCATGACACAGTACTTCGAGTCCATATTGAGCTTGATCTCATGTCGAGTGCCTTTATCCTTAGGGAACTCGCATGGAACTGTTTCAGGGAATACATCCTTAAATTCAATCAAATCCGTGTATAAAGGATTTGTCTTGAGTGACTCCCAAGATTGAGTAGTATACCTTTTAATCCGAGTCTTCACATCAAGGACACTTTCGTCCATCGGTGAGCTGCTAAGAACCCGTTCGTTCTCTGCAAAATTACCGCTGACCGAATGTCGGTAACGTAATCGTCCTCTGTGACGAGTACGCAGATCTGCTTGATTTTACCACCATGCAGAATTCTCAAGAACTGCTTAGGTTCTAGGGATGGTAATTGAGTTATCTCCGAAGTAAAGTTCGAAGGCTCATACAGATTAAGCGTATAAGTGCTTACTCTTGAACCGTTATTAACCAATACATTTAATGTCTCGGTTTCTTCCTGAGATTTATCCACAGGCTGCCGAGGGATTAATCCCTCGGGATCTTGAAGTCTAATTACTTCAAATATATTTGAGGAGATTTCTCCACAAGTACGTGGGGATCTCTTCCCTCAACGTCTTCCGAATCTGATTGCGCTATAATAGTCGGGTCCTTTAAAGTCGACTCTCTACTCGACCTTGGATCATCGTGTTTTCCTTTTGAGCAACCCGTTTACTCCTTCAATGTCGCCCACTATGCGTACATTCATGTCTCAATCCACTCGACCTTTTCGAGTGGTGGACCTTCGGCGCTGCCTGTGCATTAACACAGCCACCGGCAGCTGACTCCACAATGTGATTGGTAATCACACTGTGATCTAGTGCAGTCGTACTAACGACCGTACCACAAGTGAGACCATCGCACTCACTCCTAGTACATCCACACGCTTGTGGACGCTCCAAGACGTTCATCAGATGGCCATCTGATGAACAAGTGGCAGGCATCTTTACGGATCGATGCTGCCAGCTGATCCTTGGCTCATATTTTCTGAGCCAAGGTAAACTTAGGATGACATCCAACGATGAAACCATCATCGTACTGTAAATCTTTCAACGTGGTGAATTTTCACTACGCTTTTCATTACTGTTATCGATGCACCTGTCGCTAGACGCACCGTCATCCTCGTTAGAGGGATGTCGCGCTCAACATATTTGAGCCTACGACCCTCTAGTGACTGGCAACGAATAAAGTTATTCGACGCTCCGCAGTCCACAAGGGCTCTAAGTGACAAATCATTTGTCACTTCTAACTCTAAGGTGATGAAGGATACCTCATCACCAGGTGCAGAGACACATAACGATTGTGTGCCTGGAGCAACTTTAGTCAAGAGATTTGCAAATTTTCTTGAGGTTGCTGGATCAGTAGGGCGTTGCGCCCGTACTGACCCCGACCGTTTTTTGGCGGTCCGCCTCGATGTTGCGATTTCGCAACAACGTCGGACCCGCGACCGTTGCCCTTTTTAGCATTCGGTACAAAATTACGTTCAGTACCTTTCGGTACTGGGCGTGGGGCACTTCACTCATGGGCGTAGTGTCCTAATTTTTGGCAGCGATGGCATTTCTGCGATCGCTTATTGCTCGAAAAGCGAGGTCTCTCGCTTTCGACGCAAGAGACGTCCATGGGTTCGGCACCTCCCAGCTCGTGTCGTCTTGGAATACGATACGATGACGAACTAGCTTGAGCCTGTCTCAAGCTAAAGTCCTCCTGTTCCGCTACGGATATTGTTTCTTCAAGCGTATCCAGTTCCAAGCGGAACAGGTGGGTCTTTACGGGACCATTTGTAAGACCTGCATGAACACTGTAATCAACGTGTGTTCATGGACTGTTTTTTTGTAATATAACTCGCTAAGAGTCGTATGTGCTGGGCGTATGCGTGATCACGCTTGCCCTGCTTGAGTTTCAGAAGCTCTGAACGAGCTCTGAACTCAGCCTTAGGCGGTTCAAACGTCAGTTTGAGCCGAGCTTTAAGATCCTCTAGCGACCCAAAGACATATGGGTCGCGCAACTTAAGGCCCAATGCCCAAGTTTTGGCACGACCTACCAAATTTGATTGAGCGAATGCGACTTGCATTTGCTCGTCGACGATGTGACGTGCCCTAATGGCATCGTCCAACTCGACAAACTATCTAAAGAGGGAGTCTTCTTCGAATCCCCTATACTTAGAGATGTCACTCTTTAGGGTTACAGGACGACGCGTTTGCGTCATCCCAGGTACAGAGGTCTGTAACTGTTGTAACCTCAACATTTCTGCCTGTTGAGAGCCTCGCTGATTCAGCAAGGCTACCTACTCCTTCACCTCGTCAAGCTCATATTGTATAAACTTGGCGATGGCTCAATGAAGGGCATCCCTGTCCAAACCGGACAGCATGGCTACGATGGCATCGCTCCCTACGGTCGAACTCATTCGTTCGACAGCACTCCTTTCTATGTCACTTAGAAAGGAGTAGCTATCACGCGAAACGTGATGCGTATTCCCACTATCATCTGACATGTCCATGTTAGACGAAGGAAATGTGGTCCTTGGACGGACTACAAAGTGCTACCAGGTGTAACGGGGCACTACGGCTTGTACTGCTACATTACAAGTCCACTTCGCATCAGTTGCGAGTGGTGCCTTACGTTATTTCACGTACACTAGTACGTGCAGAGGAAGACTTCTCTTTATAGTAACTATCTTTAAGAGGGTTAAATAAAAAACTGTATTAATATAATTAAGTTTCTCTTCTTTCTATCTGTTAATGCTAACTTAATTATGAACTTTTACTAAACATGCAATTGAAATCTTATCTGTCTCTCTCTCTTTGTTAACGTTTACAGCTGATTAGTCTGCGGGATAAATAGATATAATGGCCTATACCTATTTATAGATAAGATTTCTGAATATTACTATATATAGTAGTATATTCTCCAAATATTATCTACCTTTTAGATAATATATTAATTAACAACCTTTAACTGTTAATTTCATGTAACGATACACCCCGTTACAAGAAGCCTTTGTACATGTTAAAAGAGCTTATAGTGTTCTTTGGGTACATACTGCAAATTCTCAATAGCTTCCGTTTGGACGTGCTGAAGCTTGTAAGTTTTTTTCGAAGCGCTTGAGATGGCAATTGCAGCTGTCAAGCATCTTCAAAGAGCACGTTTAATTAACCAACTCGTCGTCCGCCTTCGTGAACTGAAGCTTCAGCGCATGTTTTAACTCTTCTTTCAAGGACACAATGGTCTAGTACGCTCTAAAAAACTGCATGTAGTTCGAGATGGCCGCAGCACTGCTATAAGAGATTGCACACGGCAGAAATGTCAGAATTTATCTTTCAGCTACCGTAAAGGCATCCGGAAGCTATAAGTTATCCATTAAAATACTAATGGGGACTTGGTCATTTGAATATATTTTAACTTTTAAAAATTGCGCTACAGGTGTCCCTCAGATAACTTATCTCCCTATACATGTTAGCCTATCATAATTTATATATTGCGACTTCCGCCGTGGTCGTTCTCGGTTCGCTAACAGAGAACATACTGTAATTTGATAACTAATAACCTCTGACAACTTATAGGAATGATAAAATAAGTTATCCGAAGGAAGACTGTATATTAATAACCTGAAAAATATCAGGGATCTCTATGATTTTATGAGACAGACTATTGCCAATTGTTTTGCTCGTAGCAGCTTGGAACAGCTCAGTTTGGGTCTGGTGTTATTAAAACCTGGTACGGTATTTCTCATCGGTTAGTTTCTTGAGTTAAGAACCATTGTAGCATAAACAGGTTGGTACGACGAATTCTGATTTATATAAAATTCATACTGCCTTTTTATTCATGACAAAACACAAGAGAGGTACTTAACAAATGTGAGTTTAAATCTAAAGCTGTCCCTTTTCGACATAAAAACCCTTTGATTTTATAAACAGCATAAATTTACGAGCCTGCCGTCACTTCGCCGCCTTGTATGCAGTCACTATTCCCTATCGTCACTATCACCTGATAGAGGATGCAGCTTCCGCTCCGGATGCCCTTCTTCTGCCTTCGTATCATTTCCAATATGCTCCATATTGGTTTCCTCGACTTCATCATCACTGCTGGACGATGATGCATCGTCTAACCACTCTTGAAACTTCTCTGCCCGTTGAAGCTCCTCATTCTGACTTTCCCGATGCGTGTAGTCGGCACCGTCCCAAAAGCCACATTCAAGCTTGCGTCCAGCAAAGAATCGTCCGTTCATAATCTCAATGCACCGCGCAGCACTACCACTTGACGCAAACTTGACCACCACGACGCCGTCAACGTGTTTAGAAAAAAGCGTAATTTTGGAGACTTCTCCGATTTTGGAGCACTCGGCATGAATGTCTTCTTGCAATTCTTTCTCAAATGCTTCGTCTAGGAGACCAGCCGTTTATAAGCGTGACTCGTACAAACGAGGATGTTCGGCTTTGGTGAAGCAGCAAACGCACCTTCGATTTCTGCCGGGGTAAACATGTGCTTTAGAACGACGATGCGATAACCAGCCGGTTCATTTACTTCACCTTCATTCCACGAAAGAGCCTACAGAAGAATACATGTTAGAGCCACATAAACAGCGACAAATAAGTGGTGATATTTTCACCTTTTCTTTTTCAAACATGCGAATTTTTGCACGTGCATCAATTTTTACTTTTTTCCGCTTCACATTCTTTCCTTCCTTTTGCTGAAATACTGCGGGTTGCACATCAATCGGCCAGCTACATTATCGAAACGACAGTGTAAGTTTGATTGCACAAAGATTGCGCTATTGATGGTAAACCTACTCAGGTCGAATTTGAGATTTATCAAGGAGCTGTACTGCCAATTCTACGGACGCTTCTTTCATATAACAAACAGATCCATCACCCTGTATTAAGAAGCTACTGTAAGTATAGGTATAAACTCGAATATTCACGTAGCTGAGCAATTCGTACATTTAATACTCCCCTCTCTTTGTCCTCGTAGAGTTTAATACGAGGCTTGCCAGTCGTAATATCTGGTTGAATCACACCGCACTTGGCAAAATGATCGTGAACTTCTTCAATTGATACATCGAGCGGCAAGCCGTTTACATACACCCACGTATTTGTTTTCTTTGTCTTCCACTTGTCACTTTTCTTTTTCTTTTTTCTCATCCGTTTTTTTTCGCCATGCACGTCTGCTTTTGCTTGCTCAAATGATTTTTGTTTGGTCGCCTCGACAATCTTTCCCGTGTCTTGCTTCAATAATTTTGTGCTTTCATGTCTCCCTTGCGTTTTTGCATTAGTTTCCATAGACGCTTCTCGCAAAGATGCCAACTCTTCTTCAATACTGTCTTCTGGTGTCACGTACGTCTTCGATTCTGTATCATACAGATATGATTTACCGTCTTCTGCTACAAGAGCTTCCAAAGACCTAACAACGTCGCACATAGAGTGAGCAACATAGTCGCTTTCGAAAAATAGACACCTTTCATCTACCCATTTTCAAAAACCTGGTGCTCGATTGGAACATTTCGAATTTGTTCGATCAGCTCTGACTCTCGATCGATTTCATCGTTAGCTTCGTCGAAAAATTCTCGAAGTGAAGATACAGCACCTAGAAGTGATAATTAATTCTGCTCATATTTCTTTCTTTTCATGGCACTACAAACACCTACCGACGGGTTTCCAGTCGTCTAATTCCTGGCTCCATACAAGCGTCATGCCGTCAACTTTTCCATCCAAAAACAGTTGTATAAGCTGCTGTGTAGTTGTAGGACCCGTTCGTGTCGCGTTTTTACTAGCATCCGTTGCATTTTCGGCCATGTAATACCACACAGTCATCAAGGTGCGGTAATAGGCAACGAATGGCTCTACGCTCGTAATTTTAGTCCATTCGGAGAGGCGCTGGGTCCAAACCAGCTGGTGGGGTTGTATAATACTCTTTCGCAGCAATTTTTTAACAATTCGGGCGGGTACAGGGCCCTTTTGCTCTCCTGTGGCAGCGTCTAAGTACATCCACAGCTCGACCATATTACGTTCAAATCTGCCAGCAAATATTAGCAAATGAAATGTCAACTTTTATTTATTTAAATGCGGCTACACTTCTCCACTAATATGGCTACACATCGATCGCATACAAGTGTAGAAGAAGGACGCGGCGACTTCGTAGAGATTGGTTATGAGCCATTAGATAACCAAAAAGCCGTGACACTAGTGACACATCCTAGTGCAGGAGCCATTTCGACATTCATTGGCACCACGCGAAATAATTTTCAAGGTTGAGAAAGTATTAGATTGTGGGAATTGGTGCTGATAGAAACTGAACAAAAGTATTGTATAATGGCAGGCAAAAAAGTAGTGCGACTTGAATATGAAGGCTACACGTCAATGGCCGTGTCTGAGTTGCATAAAATTTGTGCTACTGTTCGCAAAAAGTGGCCAGATGTAGTGGGTATAGCGGTGTTTCACCGCCTAGGGGTGGTAGAAGTAGCAACTGCAAGTGTCATTGTAGCTATTAGCTCTCCGCATCGACTGGAAGCACTACAAGCGTGTGCTTTTGCAATCGACGCATTGAAAGCCACTGTACCAATATGGAAAAATGAACAGTATGAAGGCGACCTCAAGGTTTGGAAGGAGAATATTGAGTGGAGAGACGGAGCAGCTGTGAGATCCTCGTGCTGCGATAACAAACGGGTTGCGAAATAGTTAACGCAAAATTTAAATAAACACAATTTTCCAAAGAGTCTATAATCCGTCTCATCATCAATAAATTGTTACAAACGATCTTCGCGATGGGGTCTGTTAGTGTGACATTGAGCTTGAACGATTAGCTATGCGATATAAGCCTGGCGTTACTGAAGAATCACAACGCAGCAAAATAGCTATATAATCACGAAATTGGCCTTATAAGATGCTATAAAGCCCTAAAGAACTGCCACGTACGGTTTGAAGCTTTTTCACGGGTCGGCGTTTGAAAAATACCGATATTAGGTTGAGTTTAAAACAGAATCGTGAAAAGAATTTAAAATCATTTAACGAACTGAATTAGACAGTTTGCCGAATTGTTAAATTTGTCTTTTGGATTAAATGTTTGCATGTTTTTTCGTGAATGCAGAAAGTTCTCACTCATAATCACATTTGGCCATGCTAAAAGTCTAATTTTTCATTCTACGCACACAACACCTCTAGAAAGCAATTATTTGTTGTTATGATGCAGCATCCGATTAGATGCAAACGGACTTCGGTCAAAGTTCAAGTGATAACACTATCGTTCAAGTTGCCGAGCCTTGATGTTCTCTGCTGCTTCAATTTCTCAGTGCCTTACAATCAACCGATTCAGATGTCGATCTCGCCGTCTCTTATCGCTTGGCTGCTTTCCCGGCACGGAGATGCCGTTTGTGCCAAATATCGTATTTCGTGACCCTAGGAACGACGATCCCATTCCATGCTTCCGCAGTAGGGAGCCAATGTCCATATTATACTTCGTTCTCGCATATGTCTCTTAACTAACACATTTTCGTTTGGCGTAGTTTTGGACGAGAATGGCGACTTCGTGAAAGGGGCCAAGGACCCGCAACTTAGTCGGGACTTTTGCACGCGGATATACAGCCAAATGATCCGTTTGAACGTAGATAATCTCTCATTTGAAACAATAAGTGAAGCATGTCTTTACATGATTTGATGTATGTTTTCAGACAATGGACACTATTCTTTACGATGCGCAGCGTCAAGGACGCATCTCGTTTTACCTCACGTCATACGGTGAAGAAGCCATTTCGTTTGGTAGTGCTTCGGCACTTCGTCTCGGAGATGTGGTTTTTGCGCAATATCGTGAACCAGGGGTGCTCATGTGGCGTGGGTTCACGCTCCAAAATTTCGCCGATCAATGTTTTAGTAACGAGGATGGCCATGGGAAAGGTCGACAGATGCCGGTGCACTATGGGTCCAAAGCTCTCAACCACCAAACAATCTCGTCTCCTTTGGCGACGCAGCTTCCTCAAGTACATGATATTAAAATTTGAAGTATTTTTGAAAAGGAATTGATTCTAGTATTTTTATTTATCTCTGTACAGGCTGTGGGGGCTGCCTATGCGTTTAAGTTGACAAAAGAGGATCGGATTGCCGTTTGTTATTGTGGTGAAGGAGCTGCAAGCGAAGGCGATTTCCATGCAGCGTTGAATTTTGCCGCGACAAAAGACTGTCCCATTCTCTTTCTCGTTCGAAACAATGGATTTGCTATTAGTACGCCTACGAGTGAGCAATTTCGTGGCGATGGCATTGCGTCCAGAGGTAGTGGATACGGTATTCCGATCATGCGCGTTGATGGCAATGATTTCTTGGCGGTTCACGAAGCAACTCGTCAGGCCCGCACCTTTATTTTAAAGGAAAATCGTCCTGTTCTTATTGAAGCCATGTCATATCGCCAGGGCCATCACTCGACGTCGGATGACTCGACTCAGTATCGAGCAGTTGCTGAAATTAAGCACTGGAAAGAGACGTGCGACCCCATTAATCGGACTAAACGCTATCTATTGGTAAGTATCATGGTTAAAATTATCGTTTGAAAGCACAATTGCTAATTATTTTGCAGCAACGAGGGTGGCTCACAGAAGAACAAGACCGCCACATGCAGGATCATGAGCGAACAAATGTGTTGGCAGCGTTGCAACAAGCTGAGTCTAAGAAGTTTCCAGCGCTTGATACAATGTTTGAAGATGTGTATGACAAGAAGCTGCCGCACTTACGAGTACGTTATTATTATTGCTCAACTGTCATTCGTGACAAATACACTGATTGTACTTATTATGGAATAGGAGCAAGAACGCGCAATGTTGGAGCATGTGTCTAAATACCCGGATTATTACGCTGTCGAGCATTGAAAAACGTTTTGACAGCTTGAGTTTAACCAATATTTGCTTTTCATGTTTCAAACAAATGACGTTTTTTTTCGTATTCATCGTATACAACTTTAAACAACTCAATAACTATTGGCCTCTTACACATTGAATGTTGTGTTTCAAAAATTGGCCATTCTAACAAAATATAAGAAGCGAAGGTTTGTTGAAAACCACCATAGCGCTAATGACGCAGCGATTATAAGGCTTACTGTAGGATAATGATTGACTTTCACACGCTTAGAGATTATAAGGACGATCGATGTGGGTATGCCACATCTCGGCAGCAACACCGTGTTGCGTCAGCTGCATGTCAGCAATAATCGTGCAGAAATGCAAATTTATATACATCTTCGTCTTTGATAAGAAAATGAAAGATTTCGGAGCTGCAAGCCGTAACAACGAAAAAAAAGATACATTTACGCGCTTGACAAACTATTTTAAAAGCCATCTCGACAATTTATCCATTGCATTCAAAAAGAAGGTTCCTGGATGACGCATAACGGTATTTACAAGCGCTTGTCGCCATCCCATTTATAAAACCCCTCCCCCGATTTACGACCAAGCTTGCCCTCTGCCACTTTTTCTCGAATGATCTCCGGTACAAAGAATGCAGAGTCGTTTGGGTGGTCGCGTACCCATCCTTCCAGTATGAAGAGCATCGTATCGAGACCAACATAGTCCGCTAACGTGATTGGTCCCATAGGGTGGCCAGCGCCAAATTGCATACTTATATCAATGTCCTCTTTGGCCGCATCGCCACGCTCATACAGTGCGATCGCTTGAGCCACGTACGGGACAAGCAGTCGATTCACAATAAATCCAGGCGTGTCCTTGCAGCTCACCGGGTGCTTGCCAATGTCGAGTACCCATTGTTTGCAAGCACTAAAGACCGTTGGATCCGTTGCGTCTGTACGAACCACCTCCACGAGCTTCATGAGCTGTACAGGATTAAAAAAGTGTAGACCCACGACTTGCGAAGTACGTCCGGACGAGCTTGCAAAGTCCGAAATGGCCAGCGAGGACGTATTGGATGCCAGGATGGCTGACGGCTTGGTTACGTTGCCCAAATTGGCATAAAATTCCTTTTTTACCGCCACGTTTTCAACAATGGCCTCGATTACGAGGTCACAGTCTGCCAATTCGACCAGCTCCACGGTTGGTTTGATTCGTGCCATGGTGGATGCAGTCCGCTCGTCAGCCTGCTGCTGAGTCAGAGACCCTTTGGTGACTTGACGAGTGAGAAGCTTGTGAAGGGAGCTTTGAATGCGCTTCATGCCACTCTCAAGACTTTGTGGGTTGGCGTCAACTGCCACGACATCAAAGCCTTTGGAAGCTGCCGTTTGCGCGATCCCGTGCCCCATGAGACCAAGACCGACCATCCCCACCTTTTTAATCTTGATGTCCCCCACCGACGTTGTCAGGGCGCGTGTCAAGAGGGAAGGAATGGAACGGGGCAGCAAGCGGCAAGCAGGGTACAGCATGATCAAATCGAGAGTGGATCGCTTCTTCTTGTTTCACGATTGACGGATATTTGAAAGGTCGCAACTTTCCAGAAATCAAAATACATTGCTCTATAAGACGAACAATAAATATTATTAACCACAAATAGGTAAATAATATAGAAGTATTAAATTACCAGAACTTTGTTTATGGATTTTAGCTTGGATATTAGCCATTCATGTAGAGTTATATCAAACTCTGAGGGGATTTTACCAAAAGCCGAGGGGAGATTAACGGTTCCCTTTCGTAAAATACTCTCTTAAAGACAGCAAACGGTTATTGAATGTACAGTAGAACCTGTCTAAAATAATAATTTGCTTATTAATAACCTTCTCAAAACATTATAATTTAATTCTGTCCCAAGTCGGGCGGCTGTACAAACACCTGGTAACAAGCATATCGCCAACAAGAGTAGCTCGTGGTCGATATTTCAATGAGCACTACAAAAAGCGGTTCTGAGTTTGATGCGGGCGAGTACGACTCTTCTTCGATTGCGATGGATTCGCTTTTGTAATCTCACTTTTGAATGTAATGATCACACATGGGACCACCCCTAAAGTTTTCAGCCAAATTGAATATTTCAATTTTAGGAAGGTCGACTACTACTGAAATAAATTATTTATTTCGCTTTTTTGGAGGGATGTAGTTATTAAAGAAAGGCCTCTCCCACATACATTAATTAATAAACCTCTGTAATTTAACTATTCAATGCAATTTGAGGTCCCGTTTCTTTAAATTTATATTCATTTAATATTTCTTGAAGAAAATATCAGATACTGTGAAATAATCTAAAGCACTACCCAAACACGTCTGAAGAAATCTCGTATGTCAAGATGAACCATTTGGTTTGTCCGGATTGCTCCAACCCTGTCCTTCATCTGCTGTACTGACTTGAGGAAACCCAGTGTATGCCATCCTCTTGCAGTCAGAATGCCCCAAGCAACTCAAGTGCTTTCTGAGCATCCACGACAGTGATCTTAGGCAATTCTTGGCTGTCATCCTATTCGTCCTCAGGATGAGTCGGAAGGTGGTCCTCAATGATATCATCCACGTCTGGAATGAATGATGTAATCCGCTCAGCAGGATATTCTAGCAGGTTGCGTATGTCCGTCGGGTTGGGATACCTGAAGCGTCCAATCTGATGTTCGAGATCACCATGACTTAATTGTCGAGGCACTGCTCCTCGAGAACTGGTGCAGCATCAGCTGGTTCTGACCGGATATTGCAGTGCCGGAAACAGTTGTGGATGGTCTCAGTGCGGACATCGTTAGCCCATGCAGAGACCGACATCTGGATAGCATGAAGGATGTTAATCTTTGCCGGCTGAACGACACCACTGTCCAGATCCTGAAGAAGCATATCGTTGAAGCTGCGCCGGTAGTACGCTTGAGGTTGTGTTTAATTCCTTCGTCACAAGGCTAAAGCTTTGACGTCATGTTGGGCGGAAGGTAGCGAATTGTCGTGTTGCAAAGTGTGATCCGCTGCGGCAGATCAGCAACCGGGACGTGTGCACTTCAGCTGTCCAGGTTGAGCAGCACCTTGCGGCTTGCCATCCTTCGATCGAAGTCCCTCAGCCACCCAAACAAGATAATTTGTATCATCCAGGTATTGTTGTTGCTGCGATACTGACAGCCAAGGCTATGAAGATTGACATGGCGGAAGCAGCGAGGAGTGGCGTACTTGCCAATGATCCATAGGGGCATTTTGTCGGACCCATCACCATTGCAGCAGACAGCCACAGTTATTCGTTCCTTGTTTGCTTCCGCCCCTCCAGCTGCCGAGTTGCAAGCGAATTGTCAGCCTGAAACAGAAGAGGTCAATTAGCCACCAGAGAATATAATTTGATGTCCTTTGCAGAGGGCTTACCTGCATCCGATAGAACCAGCTAGTCTCATCCATGTTGAAGATACCATTCCGTTCATACTGATTGAGGACCTCACGTAGGAACATGTCAACCGAGCCGCTCTCTCCGAAGTGGCGATAGGAGCGGATTTATTCCGAGCGTTTTACATTAAAGAGCTGAAACATTTCATGAGTCAGTGCTGGATTCTCTGTGTGATGTTTGCAGTGAGCCACACGGACATCGTCCGTTATTGTGGAGTGGCGTGCTCCTCACAGAGGCATTGTTGATGCGCTGCTGAGTTGTTCTTGGGGGATTAGGGGCGTCCCAGCATTATTGATTTAGAAATGTTCAACTGTATCAGGCTTGATTAGCTATGGAAATTTATAATGTTATGCGTTCTGATTGGCTTTGGGTCGGGCCGGGGTCAGTGCTCCCTCCAGAACCGCTAGATTCGAGAAAAATGGTCCGGCTTTTCTGTGTGTTCGCAGATATCGGAAAAAAAATCTTTCCTCGTGATTATTAATGTGAAGGCGAACATAACACACCTAGGTGAAACGGGTCACCTTTCACAAGTACTGTTAAGTACTAGATAACTTTACACTGATTACAGTGAAGGTAGGGTGCCTCGAACCTTCACGTACACAAGAGTACAGAGGAAGGTTTCAAAGTATCTAAGGGTCTTTGGCTACCAAAGGTAATTTAACGGATTTAGAATTGGGGAAAGTTAAACTGTATTAGTATTATTAGCTTCCTGCGTAAAGATCTTCTATCTACTACTGAACTTATTATATTAGTATCTAACTAAGAATGGCGCCTCCTTGCGCACCGCACAATCGTGTCTTGTAACGATTGGCGGGGTTGATTTAAACTTAAATCAACCAAATAATAGAGCTAATGTCTTATTGCATCAATAATATCAAATTTGGTATTATGTGAACTATTAAGGTCAACATTAATAAAAATAATAATTTGTACTTCTTTGTTTATTTCCTTTTATATGAAATAATAATTGTGATTTCTCCTTTAAGAAATAATACTTATGTAACGAGACACCCCGTTAAATCCCCCTTAACGAACAGTCACCGTAGTGATTGATGTAGGGTGACAGAAAAGATTATTAAGTCTTTTCCTGTAATTAGCATTATTGGTTTAAAAAACCCGGTTCTATTTGCATTAAGATATTAATCAAAGTACCGATTTAATTTGAATTCTTGATTTTGACCAGAATCAAGATGGCTACAAACAAGTCTGTGCGCGTGGGCCGCGAGGCCGCTAAGCTGGCAGCTGCATAGACCAGTTCTTCTGTTTCTATCTATTTTCTACTAGCACAATTCTGTACTAATACAAAAACATGTAATAAAGCGTTATTTTTATCTCTCCTTGCGCGCGTCCAGTGCTGAATGGACCGCGGAGCGAGTAGATATAAAGGCCTATTTATACCTACCAATGAATATGCTTTTCAAATGTTACTATGTAAAGTAATATTCCCAAAATATCGTCTATGTAACGGGGCACTACGACTTGTACTGCTTCAGTACAACTCCACTTCGCACTGCTTCAGTTGCGAGTGGTGCCCTACACTAGTAGACTTCTCTTAAGGCAACTAGCTTTAAAGGGTAAAATGAAAACTTTATTAAATATAATTAAGTGTCTCTTGTTCTATCTTTGTAAATGCTAACTTAATTAAAATCTAATGCTAAACATGTAAATGAATTCTTATCTCTATCTTATCTAACTCTCTCTTTGATTACTCCTACAGCTGATTAGTCTGCGGAATAAATAGGTATAATGGTCTATTCCTATTTATGGATATAAATTCTGAATATTACTATATAAAGTAATATCCTGCAAATATTATCTACCTTTTAGATAATATGTTAATTAACAACCTTTAAGTGTTAATTTCATGAAACGATACACCCCGTTATATCACCCCTCCCTTAAACGACAACCACTCTGAGTGTCATTGGATGGAGTGGTCGCTATGTGACCACTTAATTTTTAAAACGATGTTGATTGGTCAGATCCATTACTTTAAATTCCATCGCATGAAGAATCAACTCATGAGGGATGACGATAGTGCTGCGCCTTCGGCTGCGGTTCGTGCAGCCGAAGTGTGCAGCCGCGGGTGACGCACTGTTATCTCTTGCGACAGACGGAACGTCTGCCATAATATCTTCCACTCGCACAACACTTGATGTTGCGAGTGCGCGTGGTGATTCACCACGTGAATACGACCCCTCTTTGGAGGTCGACTACGAATGCGAGTCGGATGAAATCGCCGACTCGGAGAGAATGGAACAGTCGCCTGATATACGTCAGGCGGCTGACTATGAGCCTTCGAATGAGAGGGCTCATTCTGATAGACGAGTAAACAGTCTATTTGGATTCGACGATGAGGATGATCCCTCATCGCCCGTACGATCTCCCATGCTGTCACCTGCACGTGTTTCTGTGAATGGTGACGACGATGGCGTAAGCCGTCGTAAGAAAAGTTCTTGTGGTACCCCTGCTTCAGTGGGTACCACTCAGGGGAGTGAAGACAGTAAAGTGTCTCATCTCGCTCCTGAAAAGAAACCGTGGCTTTTGCCAGAACGGCTTATCAATAGCTTGTCTGGAGAAACTCCTCACAATAAATATCCTTTATTTATTGTGACAAAGCTACATGGCCTTGATCACAGCGCGAAGAACTTTCGCGCTGAGGAAGATTTCTATCTCGATGCTTTTCTTAAGCATCGATGGTTGAGTGGCATAATAAGCGAGATAAGTCTCGCTTATGCAAGCCTGGAGCGCGTTCATTCCCAATGTCAAAGACATTAGACGCGAAGCCTGGCAACAAAAACTTAACGCGAATCGCGGTAAATTTGAGAAAAGAACTCCAACCGGTGCGAAGTATAAATTACATCGGTTGTCACGTGAGGCTGGGCTTCCATGCCTCACGTGGGGTGATCCCTGTCCGTGTTGTTAAGATAAATCGAAGAGGGTAAAAGGGGATGTCTATTCCCTTTCTTCGCCCTGGGGAAGGGCTCGCATCTCTATTGAGATGCGTGACGCGATTGACGTTTTGCAATCGATTTACAAGCGCCAGGGGCGCGTATTTTCCGATGGGCCTTCTGAACCATCGGATGGGTCTCATCATACTGACGGACGAGGCCTTCAACGTCAGAAATCGGCTGGGAACGAGGCTCCCAGCTGTCATGCGAAGGTGAATAACCACACCAGCGAGCAAGATAACTCGTTCGCTGCCCCTTCACATTACGGTGGTTCTGGTACGTTCCACAAGGAAACGCTGATCACCGTGGGAATCCACTAATGATTGTGGTGGAGGAGGGAAAATTAGATCCGAACCGTATGGCGGATCTAATGTCGAGGATCGACAAAATCGATCACTTCCTCCATGATTTGGAGGAAGGACTTGAGCACGAGCGCGGCAAGCGTCGCTCGTTGGAGCAGACGGTGCAGGCTCACCATATCGAGCGGTTGGAAGACCGTTCGAAGAGTGCGTACTCCATGTTGGAGTACGAGCGGAAGTATCATGCTGTTCGCGATGAGCTGTCGTCAGCTCATCGTAGTTTCGAGGATATTCGGAACCGGCATGAGAAACTTCAGGTTCAACATGAGAACCTGGTTCGCGATCACAAGAATCTTTTGGGGATTCTTGAAAAGGGTGGTCAAATCCGTCCTCGGAAGAAGCCGCGTACTGATGGTACGGGCGGAGCCGACCAACGTAAAACGTAGGATGCGTTCGCATCCTACGTGGCAATTCTATTGTGTACGCATTGCCTCTGCGATGCAGTACACGGAAAGGACCAATGAACTTGGGTAGTAGTTTACTGCTACCCACATTAGTGACTAATCGCTTAGGTAAGTTTACCGTAGAGAGTAGCACTAGATCATTAAT
>NC_090610.1:12522786-12565637 GCF_004359215.1 Bremia lactucae | reverse complement strand
GGGAAACGTGATGCGTATTCCCACTATCATCTAACATGTCCATGTTAGATGTGGGAAATGTGGTCCTTGGACGGACTACAAAGTGCTACCAGGTGTAACGGGGCACTACGACTTGTACTGCTTCAGTACAAGTCCACTTCTCACTGCTTCAGTTGCGAGTGGTGCCCTACGTTATTTCAAGTACACTAGTACGTGCAGAGGAAGACTTCTCTTAAGGCAACTAGCTTGAAGAGGGTAAAATGAAAACTGCATTAGATATAATTAAGTGTCTCATGTTCTGTCTTTGTAAATGCTAATTTAATTATAATCTAATACTAAACATGTAAATGAATTCTTATCTCTATCTTATCTGTAACTCTCTCTTTGATTACTCCTACAGCTGATTAGTCTGCGGAATAAATAGGTATAATGGTCTATACCTATTTACGGATAAGAATTCTGATTATTACTATATAAAGTAATATCCTGCAAATATTATCTGCCTTTTAGATAATATATTAATTAACAACCTTTAAGTATTAATTCAATGTAGCGACACACCCCGTTACATAATCAATACAATCTCCATTTGCAGGACAATACGTGTAACATATTGTAGATAAAAATATCTGATTCCCAATATTATTTATGATGGTTTATAAAACTTTCACAGGCGTTTAATATGGATTACTACCATAAGAGCAGTTTCGACGATTTAGAAGGCAGCAGGGACATCATGATGGCGGCGTCTTCGCCGTCTGCGGACTCGGACGACTCCACCGTTTTTCCTTCCTCAACAGCTACTAAAGTTTATGGAATAAATGCAGCAGACAATGACTTTGGCTCTTTTGTAGCTGCCAGCGGGCTGCAATTTGACCCTTTCGGTGACGTATATGCGGCCGAGGCGGACTTTGGGGACTTTGTGGGTCAAAAGCAGAGCCATGAACCTACTGCTATTACAACGACATCTTCGTTGCTTTCGCCTCTTTCGGCCTCCGAGGCCCTGTCATCACCAATGAGCGGTGAAGTTGACCCTTTTGCAGATATTACAGGCGGCTTTCGAGCCGCTACAGGCAATACTAAGGAGGTAAAGACCCGGTCAAACTCTGGTGCTAGTGCTACCGCGTCTTCTTCCACGTCTGCAATCTTGGACTTGGTTTGGGGCAAGACGACGCAGGATACGACGACCCGTATACTGTCAAAGTCATCAATGTTAGTCGGTTGTACCTCCGCTGGTACGAGTAAATTAACATCATCACCCAAGCCGTCTACAATACCCTTGAACTCGATGGAAGTGATGTCATTAAGTTTTCACTCGGAACCTTCTGACTTACTATCGTTTTCTCCGGTTGAAGCTTCGGCACCGATTGATCCATTCTTTGGAATTGACAACAATACAAAGAAAATTAGTGAAAAAATTTTAGCGTCAGAAAATGACGAAATCATTGCATTGACAACGACGCCGTTGCCATTGGCATCATCGGCACCAACATCATTACGTGGATCATTTGCTTTGTTTCAAGAAGAGCAAAAATTCTCGATGAATTCTTTAGAAATGGAAAAGATGGTGATTTCACCGGGTGGTCCGTGCACCACTCGCTCTACCCGATCATTGAGCTCTTCTTCGTTTGTCAGTGCTGGAACAATGGAAGACTTGGCTCAGCAATTTGGCAAGTATGCATCGTTTCAGGTTTTAGCCTCTGCAACTCCTAGCTGTCTTGCATCGTCGCCTCTGTCAGCCCCACCATCGCTACGCAGCTCCTTTCGTGTGGATGGATTTACAGGGTATGCTTCCTCTGCATTGGAAGACACGGATGAAATTGATCCATTCGCAGAAGCGGGCTTAGCAGCTCCGGATGAGATGCCACTATTTGAGGCCCTTGCAGCCTGGCAAAAGTCTGCAGAACCAGTCACTACGACAGGAGAGGATGAAATAGAGTCAAGAAATGAGGTGATGATTGGTACTAAAGATGAAACCAGCGATTTTATCGATGATGCCAACACTGTTAAAGAACAGTATGATGGGCCACAGATCGTTGATGAATTGAACGTAGGTGCAGAAGATACGACACTTGGTGACACTTCTTTGGTATCAAATAACAGTGACGCCACCGTATCCGATGATATGCTTACAAAAACGCAGCAAAATGCTATTGTAACGAATTTATTGACTAGAAGTGACGTATTTAGTACATATGAAGGTGGTGATGAAGCAATTGCCTTAGATTATCAAGATGAAGGTGGCGAATGTGATGAGGATTCTATTGTGTTGGATGAAAAGTTTGACCCGTTGGCCCTTGAGCAGCCTGCGATTGAGATAAAACTTGAGTCTACAGGTCGATGCACTGATATTGATTTAAGCTATGGCGTTTCGGATGGATCATTCGCGCTCAACAGTTTGCCGAGTTTGTCGCCATCGGATTTTACCAATGCTCTAGCAGAAACATTTGATAGCTCGGACAATTTGAAGGGTAGTTTGGAAGTTGAAACGGATACGCAAGAAAATGTAGTTGATTTTGAGGACAGTGATAATTTCGGCGACTTTGAAAACTTTGAAGCACCAGCTGGCGTCTCTACGTGGCATTCGTATTCTTCATCTCCGCCAGTACAGAATTCTCCTGTTACGAAAGCAGGGAGCCACTCATTTAAAACTTTTGCAGGCACCAATACTGCTGTTGCGGAAGATGCTTTCGCTGACTTCGACCATAACGACGATTTTGGAGAATTTAATGAGGCAGGTGACTGTGAACAGACCGCTACTAATAATAAGAACTTTGCCAATTTCCAACAGTCCGGCTCGCAAACTTTCGGTGAAGACGATGGGTTTGGCGATTTTGGTCCAGCGGTTCCACCCACTTCGGTGGTGTCACCTACACCCTCCATTTCGTCCGCGCCTCTGCTATCTAAAAGCGATTGGTCGTCGTTTTTTCAGGAGGCTTTGGCTATAGAACCTTTTCCAACATGTCTTGAAATAGAACCTGATGACACAAACGAAGATGACGAAGTAAATGGTGAAGAAAACATATCTTTAGAATTCGTCCAGGATTTGCACCACAGCTTGCGGAAAGAGTATGTCGCCAATGCAGCGGGGCATCAGCTTGCCAAATCGCTTTCGGCTTCAGACTTGAGCCACGATGGGGACCGTGTAAGTTTGGATAGGAAAACGGCTCGGCCCTCGAAGTATTTAAAATATGTGCTGGCGGAGAAGATTCAAGAAGCGTCACGGCAGAACGGGATATTTCCACATGGATCTCAAAGACACAAATTGTATGTAGAGCATGCTGTCTCAGATGACGCTGATCGCATGCGTGTTGCTTTAAATGAATTGCAAGAAGCTCTTTTCCATTGCTCAGTAAACGATGCTATGATGCGAATAGCTAAGCAAGCAGCACTATCTGCCAAAGCTAAGATTGCCGAGCAAGCTGCTCAGCAACATGCAAGCTCCCGCGGTGGGTCTTTATTCTCTACGACGAGGCAACTACTCTCTCGTAGTGGAGGCTCAACTGGAGTGCCTGGATTTGGATCAAATGGTCATGAAAAAGGAAGTCATGTAAGTGCTGACACTCCAACCGGGGCTTCCGCTCAAAAGCTTGCACGGCTTGCATTAACAAGTAGCCGCGATGATAGTGCTACTAGCCATCTTGGCATCAGTGCTAGAGATGAAATTGGGTCTGTAGGTAGTGATCGCACAGGACACAGTAGCGGAAGCGACTCGGAAATTGTGAAAAGTGCCGGTGATAGTAGGACCAAGAGTCAAAACTTAATTAGTAGCAATGGTGGATTGATGCGAAAATTCCAAGACCGATTTCCGTTCGCAAGCTCAAAGCATCGTCCACGTTTCGTGAGTCTTCGACGGGAAAGACAATCGAGTGAAGAAGTGCGAAAGATGGAACTTCATTTGGATGCAATCAATGGTGGCTTGGACGAAGTGAAGTGGAAGTGTGCCATGTTTCTATATGACATGGACGAAGTGGCACATGTTGCGCCTTCCCAAATACAAATTTTGTCGTACCCAAGTAAGCAGCTGCTTACTGGTAAAACAGATCGAAGTGCTTTAATGAAATTAGTCAAGCCTCACACGATTTGGACGGTCGATATAGGCGCCAATCACAGTGACATGCTCAATGATTGGTAGCGTGCAAATTAAGGCATTGACTACGTTCATTGGTATGACTAATCGATTGGGTAAATGCCGCGTTACAATCGAAAAGCAAGTCGTTGCTCCGGCTTAAACATTACTGTTGTTTCGGACTGAACACTGGACGTTTCAGTCGCTTGTAAGATATTTATATATGTTGAGCACATTTGCAGCATCTATCTCTTAGCGACAGGTGAGGATTTTGTGAGAGTCCTTTCTACATCGATCGCAGCGTTTATTATGAAGCGAAAGGTGAAGATTTGGAGACAGAATTTTGTCCATTTACGTCGGTATTAGATAACTTAGAAAAATTGATTGGTACTAGTGGCATCACAAACTTATACCTTGCAAACTTGTCGGCACTGAATAAAGTTTCGATTGAAGTGGATCTGAACAATCCAAGTCTCTCGATGCGTATGGAAATGTCTTGTTTGAGAAGGATAAATAACGTTGCGATATGGTGGGGAGGCCAATTTATATATATTTTTTTCTCATGCAAGCATTGCTTTGCTGTTAGGAAGTGGTGCCACAGGCTCCTTTCTATTAAGCGGGTGCTTTGATCTCTCGTTGCTAATAATAAATGGTCGACCGCCATAGTGGAAGCCGCTTGCATAAGCGAAGGTGAACACTGTAATTGAATCGCACATAAAGAAACTTCAAATTCATGAAGCCATGTGAGAACTGTAAATTGCTCAACTGAACTTACGACATAGTGCCATCTTTTCAAAGGTAACTATGGCCGTCTTACGACGCATATGGCTTGCAAGCAGTCGAATGGCTCGAATGTTTCTTGCTTGAATTGCGAGAACGAAACTATCATGCTGATCAAGTCGGAGACAACTATTTGCGTGTGGCAGCTGACCGCACGAACTTTATTTAGATGGTGATCAGCTCAATAGATCACTTGATGTGGAGCGACTGTGTGATAAGACTTAAAACTTGATACATGAATCGGAAGGTCGGCAAAAGTCAGTCGATATTCGAAGAGACAAACGCGCACCCTTGGCGATACCTCAGATGTATAACGGATAGATCCTTTAATTATCTCGCGTGACAAGACATTTTACCCATTATGCTACAAAAACTCCATTACTGAGGTCACAAAGAATTAGCTGATGCATATTAACAGCCAAGTATCACATCTGTCAGACAACGTGTAGTCGTTTTTGGACTTTAGTTCTCGATACATCGCGACTATATTTAGTATATTTCGTAATTCGCCAACTTTCGCTAAGTATTTTTGTCATTCGCAAGCATCGCCATGAGCCATAATCATGTTGTCGTCGCTACTTGCAACGTGGAGCAGCACGTAAGAATATAAATTCTTTTTTTTCAATATGACTGATTTGCTTTGGTCCACAAATAATATGAATGCAATTCAGGTTAAAGTATTCATAAAAGGCCGAAAATTTGCACTCCACGATAAGCTGTGCGTGATTACTTTGCGGCTGGCTTTTCGTAGACGCACGATTAATCATGATGGCGACTTGTCGCTCGTATGCATCAAATAGACATGAGCACTACCTATCCAAGCAAAGTTCGAAATGATTTTTTGTTACGAAGGTTTTCTTTAAGAGTTAAAACAAATTGATTGCTTTTTCTCTCGTGCAGCGTCAAAAAGAAATGTTTTGTTTGCTTGCGATTTATAAAAGTAGTTGCGGAATCAGCTACGTGGTGGGCAATACGACAGACCAGGCATACCGTATCGTGACTACCGACACCAATTATTCGTGGAGACTCGTGTGGATGGTTTTGGCAAACAAAGAGGTTGATACAATGTCTTTAAAGCTAGGCTAAGCTTGCGCCGTCTGAAAAATATGATGCTTGAGAATTACAACGAGTTGGCGACTCTATAAGGCCTTTTGCTAAACCTTTTGAGAATAATTAGTGAGAAATTTGAAGTACACCTGGATACGTCGAAGCTGCTGCTGGCTGGTTCGTCATCCGGCGACGAGCATTAAGTATTGTTTTGTGATAACCGTCATGATTTCCATGAATCGGAATGATTACGGCACTTGTTCTGTCGACGTCACCTTTATTTATAACTACAGCAACAACGACAAGTCTTTTTATTTGCGTGTGCCAGTCATGTTAAATTACCCTGATATGTTTTTAAAGCGCCACTACAATATTGTGGGCATCGACTTTATGAACCTTTAGCATGGTTCACATGTGGTTACGTCTCGCCTTTGTCAAAACGTAGCGGTGAAGCTGCTTCTGACTGATTGTCTCAACCATTATTGGGACGACATTCACAATCTTAGTCATATGATTCCACTGAACTCACAGAAATTCAGTCGTATTGTTTTCTTCAAGCACAAACTTATGCTTCTCACAATTATATCACAGTAGGCTTATTTTCTTATGTCTAATTGTAATATTAAACAGAGCCCAAGCGAGCTTTTCCAAACAAAATTTTAAGAAATGCATCACCTAAGGTTACGATTACCGGGAATACGTGTTGCCCTGACCACGCTTGCCGGAATTCTGCCACTTTGCCAATTTCGGTACCGATTTTCGATCGGCTTCGCCTGCACGACCCATTTTTGCAGCCTTTCGCTGTGTTAACCGAGTAGCGCGCTTGACAAGAGCCATGTCAGCCTCGTTTCCAAATCCAGCCTGGTCACGCGGGGTTACTAAAGATTGTGAGCGATTCTTTGATTTCGAGCGTATAACCGATTTGGCACGAGCACGCACACGCAGGTCGGAGCTTTCAGTGGCATCTTCCATGTCAACATCCATGTCTTCGCGTTGGCGTTTGCGACCACGACTTTCATCCCCAGCCTTTCGCTTTGCAACAACAGCTTCAGCGTGCTTCATGTGGCTAGTGTCAACACCTAATGCCTCCAACTCCTTCTTTGTTTGCGTTAGCGTACGTAGCTTTGCACGCACTTTTCGTGCAACAGTCGAGTGGTTTTTGTTCTTATTCTGACGATGCTCAGCTACAATAATAGCCTTTTTTTCCCGAATGCGCAACAACTTATCTTTTTGCTCGTCGTCAAGGTCACTCATGTCTTCATCGATATCCATGGGAGCATTGTTGGCCATTGCTTCATCCTCCTCACGTTCCAGAGCTTCAAGACGCTTAAGAATTTCCGGATCCACAAAATCAGCAACGTTTTTACCATTCCAAATCTCTGGAATCGCATCCTGAGTCCAGTCATCGTTACCAAGCATACCCTTATAATGCTCCTTAAAGTCAAACGAGTACACGCCAGCCCCTCCGTTTGCATTCATCTTGTCCTTCTGCAACACACGCGGTGCCGGATTGCTGGAGTTGTCGCGAGCTGCAATAACGCTGAAAGGTATCGAGGTTTCACGCTTTACATCATCGCGAGCCACGGGCATGGCTACACTTAGCCGATTAAGCACATCAGCCACCTTGTTACCCTTCACTTTTGAATTCACACGGTGTGTGAGAAGCTCATCACAAGCATAATTTCGAACCTCCATCACATTCTCCTCCGAGTGATTCGACATGGTAAAAAACTTGGCTTTGGTCTCAGACACGGCCGTGTTAATCATATTTTGGTGATGCTCGGATAATGCGTCAAAGCGCATTTGGTCAACCTTGTTACAAACGAGTACGAGTGGCTTGTTGGCAAACAGTGGGCGGATGTTTTCAAAGAGACTGAGCTGCTGTTCAATGGTAAAGCCACACTGCTCCGAGATGTCCATGAAAAACAAAACGGATGCCTGCAAGTGAGCGAGAGCTGTGACGGCCTGCATTTCAATGGTGTTTCGGTCCTCAAGGGAATGGTCGAGGATACCGGGAGTGTCAATCACTTGCCAGCGCAGGTATTTATAGTCCAGATGACCGACGTACAGCGCTTTGGTCGTGAAGGCATATGGCTGTACATCCACATCGGCACGTGTCACTTTGTTCATAAAGCTTGACTTTCCAACATTAGGATAGCCTGTAATCAGCAACGTGCGTGTATTGGGGTCAATAGACGGAAGACGCGACAAGTGCTTGCGCACCTCTTCTAAGTACTCTAGTGACGCTTTTTGCTTCTTAAGCAGTGTGCACATCCGACCTAGCGCGGCACGCTTTAGCTGTTTGCATCGATAGAGCGTATCCCCGTACTTAATCATGCGTACATAGTCCTTGGCAATATTATCAATCAGAGCACGTGCTGTATTGACTTGACCAAGCGCCAGCTTGTAGTGATCACGATCATACAAGATATTTATCAGATCAGCGTAGAACGGGTGCAAGTCATCAAGGCGTGGAAAGTCGTCGATAATCTGGCTAAGTTTCTCCTGACACGTTTGCTGTGTAAATTTGACCTTTCGCATGTAAAAAGCGCGGATGCGCGAGATGGCATACGTCGGGTGGATCACCGTTGGCGTCTTGCGCTGCGTGCGCGTAAGAACGATGTCGATAAAATCATTGGCCGTAGGCACTGTCTGGATCTTTTTGAAATTGTACACCACCATCCGGCCACTACTTCTGCGTCAAACAACGAGTGGCAAGGTGTTAGACAGCGCGCTACACTTTGGTTGGCGTGGGACAAGTGTACCCATTCACATGGTACATCTTCGATTTCCTATACGTCACACCAATTACGTAGTTTGCTTGACTTAGGTACACCACATCACCTCTGAAAGCTGAAATCGCCTAGTCGCACTCCGCATTATCCGAACGTCATGTGGACGGTGCTCTTCGGTGATGATGAAAGCGCCGTTAACGATGCGCAAGATCCTGTGAAGAAATCTCTTTCGCCACAACAATCAACACCGCCAGAAAAGCTGTCGCCTTTTAAACCTTTACCGTCTACACCTCAGCCCAAACGCGCTAGCGCCGTAGTCGATGCTAAACTCAGTAATAGCGGCAAAGATACAGACGATTCCGCAATGGGGATGCTGCTGAAGCGTCTTAACAATCTTATGATCAAGGTTGGCGAACATGAATTTGAGAAGAGGACGCTGGTAGATCAGGTGCGGAATATTATTGTAGAGAACGTGAGTTTAAAAACTCTCATTCGTTTAATTAACTGTAGATGGAAAAAGAGCGAAAATCGTTGTCAAGCAAAATTTCGGACCTAGAAGAACAAATGGAGGATCTAAAGGACCAAAATGTGCAACTACAGTACAAAATTGAGTATACGTCCGAACCAATGCTTGTAGAACGCGTGCAGGATGTCACGGACATGCGGTACGTGTGATGGATAGGAACTTAATGTGAATAGAAATGGTTACTTGACTTTTTTATCTCATGGCTAGTGATGCGCTGGCTGCCGTGAAGAAGCAGTTAGAGGCGGAGCTACAGGAGAAGGACACGGAACTAAAAACACTAAAAGCGTCCGTGGCATCTAAAAATAAGGAATTGAATGAACTTCGTGACGAGTATGAAAAGCAAGTCAGACATCTGATAGCTGAGCGAGAAGAAGCGAAAGAGGATGCTGCGTTAGCATCTCAAGTCGCGAGCGAGATTGCCAGGGAGCAATGTGAGGAGCTACGAAAAGAAAATATGACTTCTTTGGACAACGTCGCCAAGGAGAAGGAATTGATTGAGGCTTCCTTGGTTGAAATGAAGCAGGCTCTGCTGAAATCGGAAGCTGCTGCCGCGAAAGTGCAGCAAAATTTGGACGCAATTCAGACGCAAGGAAATGTAGATGCGATAGCTATAGAGCAGCTCCATAATGAGCTGGGCCAGGTCATTCAAAAACACGAACAAAAGATTATGCAATTAAATACCGAAGAACAGCATAAGCGTGAAACATTGGAAAAGCGTATACACGAGCAAGAAGCAATTGCTGCGGAAAAGGCTCAGGAACTAGAGAATTACAAGCACGATTGCGTGGAGCTGTGGAATGCCAATGAAGAATTGAAGCAACAAATTGCACTAACGTCTACACAGACGATGGCTCAAGAGACCAAGCTACACGAACATGCGCTTTCAAATCAATCTTTACTCGAGAATAAGGTGAGAGAATTAGAAAAGCAGCTTGAGGAATTACAGGAACGGCTGAATCAAAAATGCGAGGAATTGGTAGAATTCCAGAGCGAAGTCGGCAGTCATGTTGTGGTCGATGACGTAACCCCAGGGGATAAGTTTGTTGTGACTAGTAGTGATAATGATGCGATAAGTGTCCTCACGGAGCAAGTTGCCAGTGCTCAACGCGAGCTGACGGAGGCAATGGAGTTGAATTTACACTTAAACAACCGTAATGCGTGGCTCGAGGAGCAGTATATGATGCTTTCCTCGGTGCAATCGGAAGGCGATGAAGAACATGAAGACGAAGGTGTTGCAAAGGTTTCACCGGAAAAGCGCATAATTGTGTTGGAGCAACAGCTTCAGGAGGCCCACCGTGCTGTGAATGAGAAGGCGGAGCATGTGTCGAATCTCGAGCAGAACCACAGCGCTTTATCAACTGAGTTCGATCGACTTCACTCTTCCCATAATGAGTTGATCAAAAGCAAGCAAAGTGACAATGCGACGCTGGATGCTCTGAGGTCAGAGCTAGAGTCACTTCGTGCTTTAGAAGCACACGCTGCAGAAAAAGACTTAGCGCTGCACGCGATGGAGAAGGAGCTTTCGGAGCTTCGTTCTTCAAGCAAGACGTTGGATCATGACGTCAAACGCTTGTGTGATGTGGAATTCCAGTTGAAACAAGCGCACGAGACACTTGCTACGGCCCAATTTGATCAAACTGAGGCTGAAGCTAATATTGCAAACTTGCAGCAGGAAATATTTGAGATGAGGAAAGCCTCAGCTGATACCTTAAAGAGCAATGAGCACTTGGCTGTGATTCAGAGTGAGCTTATTCAGGCTCGTTCCGATAAAGACGCTATCAAAATACAGCTATCGCAGTCGCAGGCTCTGGTTCAAGAGATGCAATCAAAAATTCAGGAATTGGAGGAAATTTTGAACAGCCAGCTGAAAGACAGAAAGTCATTTGAACAGCAGCTCCAGAACTTGCAAGAGATGACGCAAGAGAACATGGAAGCCTCGTACGAACTTCAATCCAATCTGGAATCCACGATGGAGGATTTAGAAAAGTCTCAAGCTCAACTGCGGTCTGAGCAAGAAAAGTGTGCGAGTCTAAAGCAGTCTTTTGAGGAACTCAAGCAATCGTCCATTTCTCGCGCCGACTTTGATCGCGCCCAAAGCGAAATAGCACAATTAGAGCAACAAATTCGCCACCTCTGCGATCAAGAGCAGTCATTAAACCATCAATTGCAAGAATTGGCTCACTCGAATACTGCGATTGTGGCGGAGCTGCAAATTGCTGTTTCAGAACGTGCCGCAGCTGAAGAAGAATTAAAAAAGTTAAAGAAAGCATTTCAGCAGGAGCTTGCATCTAGCCAGTCTTCGTATCGGGAGCTTCAATGCTCTCATGATGACCTGTCGCAATCACTCGAGCAAATAAGTAAAAAAGCGACACAAGCAGAGCAGCAGCTGAGTGCGATGCGTGAGCAACAAAGTGAGACCTATACGAAGGTTGAGACACTTACGAAGAAGAACCTTTCGCTAGTGGCGGAATTGCGAAATATGCGTGATGAAAGAGACAAGCAGCGGCAGGAGGTTCAAAACCAGCTTGAGCAGCTCAAATTAGCGCATGCTGACGTCCAAGGCAAGTTGGCAGAAACAATTCAACGCTTGCAAAATAGAGATGCTGAGATCGCTGTGAGCAAAGCTAATCTATCCCAGCTTGAGGACCTAGCAAAGCGTAACAAGGCTGACCGACAGTCTTTTGACCAGCAGCTGGCTCAGCTTACTGCTGAATGCAAGCAATTCCGTCAAGCTCACAGTGACAGTAAAATGGTCGCAGAGCGCTCGCAGCATGAGATGGAACAGATCCGCGCGCAACTTATTTCGGTCCAGCAGGAAAAATATGTGCTTGAATCCAAAATAGGCCAATTAAATGACTTGCTCGACGAAAAGGTTCAGCTGCTGCAGGAGGTGGACGAGCACAAGCGCGTGAATCAGCTATTACAGGAAACGAACCGTGAACTTGAAGGTTTGCTACAGAAATCCAAGGCATACTGTGACGAATTGTCTCGTGAGAGCGAGGATAAAGTCAGCCGTACTCAAGAATTCGCTCGACACGTGGAACAGGAAGCGCGTGGCGAGATAGACCGCATTGTGAACGAAAACAACGAGTTGCGGGTTGAGCTGGAGCAGCTCGCACAGACTCACTTTGAGGAGACTACTGTTCACGACGAGCTTCGTGTAAAGCTTGCCGAGCTGCAGGCCGAGAACAACGTTTTAACGGCGCGTGCGCATCGCCTCACGCAGCAGCTGTCCCAATATACGGAACTTCCTGAAGACGAGTTAGCGGCGGCCGCGCAGGGCCAAACACCTGATCTCTGGGAGCTGCTGTCTTCAGGTATGGAGCAGCTGAAAACTGACCTCGAGCTTGCTAGCAAATATGCGGCAAGTATTGATGCTGGAAGCGTAGACGGCGGCGTCGGGGATGAATTATTTTCGGCTGCAAATTAGTGTAAAAAGGGCCAATGTGAATATTATGCTTAGTGAGAAAAAAAATGGTGCGTAGCATGTTAGCACGCATCTAACATTTGGAAATATTTTCAAGGAATGTCCGACTCAGTTGACAGGTGCGCTTGGACGTTTGACGTGATTGTTCTGATTTTAACGCAACGGATTTGTTCCAAAGCTTTATTTTGAAGCCCTTCACATCATGGCGCCCCCACACTCAATGAAACCTACTTGCCTTGTTCCTGTTGACCCTCTTTTAAAAGCGTAGAAGGATAATTGTACACTTGAAGTGGTCACTTCGTGGGTCAGCGATATAGAAGCAATCAGGGTGTTTACATGAGGTTAAAGACTCGTCGCTTCTATATCGATCAGTTATTCACATTAATCTGGTAATTGTGTGCTCACCAGAAAAAAGGCTAATGAGGTTTTTACTTTCTACATTCCGACCATCAAAAGTGGTACTCCTCTTGGATTTCTATCACAGAGCTACTTGAGTAGCAGCAATATTTCAGGTGTATCATAACGGTCTAGTCTCGCCTTCGTCACGTCACGGTAATTCAGATATTAGTTTTAACGGAGTCGCTGAACTTTATTTTCTCGATGCAAACTCGCCGCGTTTGCTCATAATGACCATCACTCTGCGCAAGTGCCACTTCTCTGATTATTTACCAATCAGAAGAATGAAGCCATTTCTTGGAGCTGCTCACATCCATGAGAAGCGGCGGTCGCGCTTGCTGCCGAGACACGACGCGAACGCGGGACGCGCCGTCCGAAATTACGCGACAGTTTAAGCTGCAAAACAGGAGGAGAAAATCGTAGCAAAAAGACGTTGCAGTTGGGCACCTTCGGGTCGCTTTCTGTCTGTCACAGTTGGGGATTCCGCAACCTGCACAAGCCATTTTGACAATGAGTCCTGCCATTTGCACGACGGGCGGTATGCATACGGCGCTAGGCTCGTCACCATCTGCAGGATGGAATTTGGGCGTACAACGTCGAGACCGCAAGCTCTGGACGACCACGGCCGAAAGGCTCGAGAACGACGTGGCCGTGCTTCAGCTCACACTAGTGGAACTCGAGGAGATGCTTAAGCAGCTCATAGGCGTCACGTTACCCAATCCTCGCATCCGAAGTGAAGAAGTTGCGATTATGATTGTGGTGCTAGCGCAAATTTTGCCATTGAGCTCGGGTCTGCTATGCTCAGAGTATACGCGTTTTGTTTTAAAATGCTGCACCAAGGAGAGAGTGCTATTTTCAAGTGCGCAGCTGCGTGTGGTGATGACTTTCTTTTTAAGATTTATCAAGACGTGTCCAAGCTGGTACACGGCCAATTCAATTCGCGCGCTGGGACAAATGCTTCATGACAATGCCGACCGTGCAAGTAGCGAATTTGAACTGCTGTTTGCAGTCCTGTTGAAACATTTGGATCCATCGGGTGTCGATATTGAAGCTCGCTACGCGGCTACTAGCTGTGTGTCTAATATCTGCACACAAGCTGGAAAGACACCTGAAATTTATCACTTCTTTTCGTCGTTACTGCGAATGGTGGTGGAGAATTTTCGGCAGCAGGTTCTTAGTCTATTAAAGGGTCATAATGATCGCATTCTTGTGAAGGCTTGCACATCCAGTATGAAGTGTATTTTCACGATTATAAATTCGAATTTTGATCGCCTCAATGACCGCATTGTCGCGACGCTGCCCGGCTTGCTCAATTCAATGCGACAGGTTGTGGGCTATGGACTTGTGCTTAAAGGCAGACAGAATGACGTTGTCGTTTTGTTTCAAGAAGAGCTTCACCCAAACGACTCGGACACGTCTGTGTGCGGGTCTGATAGCAGCGCTGGAGGTCGTCATATTGGAGAGTAAGTATTGCGTTGAGATTGGCGATGAAATCGATACAATTTTTCACATATTGACGTTGTTGTTTTTTTGCCTAGTGGTTTGCTTGCACGCCTGCGTGTTACTGTGCTGTATACTTTGGAAGCTATTGCTCAGCACTTTCCTTCAGCCGTCACGTCATCAATGGAATTATATCTACCCGAGCAGACCACGCCTTTTATGACGCTGTTTAACAATACTCCTTCCGTACTTACGCTACTTATGATGGATCCAAGCGAAAAGGCCCGAATAGTTGCTGCAAAATTTCTGGATGCGTTTTGGGAACAGATTCCGTTAAAGCAGTACTTTCGACGTGGATCCGGTGCTGGTGTATCGTCTGCTATATTCACGTCATCAATGTCATTTGCATTGATGCCCAAGCGCATTTCGCTCATGCTTTACCAAGTGCATGTCACGTTGGTGTACTGTATCCAGCATGAAAAGGAATCTGCACCGTTAGTACAATTTATTAAGGTAAAGGAGAACTTGAAAATTTTTATATAAACTTAGTTCTTGATAACATTTTTTGTTTTTATGTATTTAGACCACAGCATCAGTGATTCAGCGTTTTCCGTATAGTAGTGTGGCTGCAGTGCTGAGTGAAATGGAGCTCACACCAAGCTTAAAAGATGTTTTGAAGGCTCTTGCGTCGAGTTTATACGTCGCAGCAACTTCATCCGGTACGCTTTATCGCTTAATAGAAATTTTTGTTTGTTTTAATTAATTTTTCTTGTGCCCTATTGTGGTCTAGACCACGGTGCGCGAATGGCAAGCTTATCGTGCATGTCTGGTTTGCTTAATATTCAAGAGACCATTCCAGCCATTTTGGATTGGATGGTTCACACAAGTGATCCTGATGAAGTAGTTCGAGTTGCGCATGTTTCAATTGCATGCGGTACGTGGCTACTGCGCCGTCGCTCGTTTGTGGAGGAGCTCTTGCTGATGGCGTCTCGGCCCGACGACTCAACGCGTACGTTACTGCGTCTGGAAGCGATGTCGCTTTTGTCGAAGATTGCCAAGAATTACTCTTTGGCCTTGAATGTTTTCTGGCACGGGCTTGCCGAGTTTATGCTAGCAGCTTTTCAAGATATGGACCCTAATGTTCGCTTGCAAGCAGTTAAGATTTTGGAAAATTACATTAAAGGAGGAAATTGCAGTGTTGAAGGCGTTGTGGCTACCTGTCCGACTGGAGAGCACACGAGTCGCGTGGACTGTTTGGAATTTATGGCAACGCATTTAGTACGAGCATTCTTTGATACTTCGCACCATGTTCGTGCAAGCGTTTGTGCTTGTTTTACGCTCTTGACTTCTCAAGACTGGGTATATTTGGGTGAAAAAAAGTCGTCGCGACGGATACCAGTGTTGGCAGCCAAGAGTGGGGGCTGCACTGAGGACGATTCGGGTCGTTCCTGCCTGGACTCTTACACTCGCATTTTCTTGCAAATACCAAAAGACAGCTCTCCCGTTGTTCGCGCCGCAGGCTATCGATTGTTGGGGTCACTTTGTCTTGCGCCAACTTTTAAGACACGTGCATTTGCAAGCAGCGTGGTGACCCTTACGTTGGAGGCATTGAGTGATCCAACTTTAAATGTGCGCGTTCGAGCTGCGTGGGCGCTTGGCAATGTCTGCACCACTGCTGGGCCGGAGTTATGTGGTGAGCATGATGTGCCACCCCCGCCGCCTGGTCTACCACCTTTGGAAAGTGATCAATCAATGATGCTGTTGTCAAAACCACTTCCTTTACGAAAGTTGTATGAGCTCTTGCACGCGTTTCAGTTGCGGTCAGTAATTGAGAAGATGTTGGTATTTATTAATGACAATGACAAGGTTGCATCAAGCGTTGCTCGCACGTTGGGGCTCGTTTGCCGTTGGATTAGTTTTCCGCCTTTCAGGGCCACTCTTAGCTCGCCGAAAGATCGAACTCGACTAGATGATCTTCTTGGACAGGCCATGGTTGTGTTGGCTGGAAAGGTTAATGTAGGTTCGCCAAAAGTCCGTTGGAATGCGTGTCACGCGATTGCCAAGGTGTTGCTATGTCCGAGCTTGCCACTTGCATCGGTGACTTGGGCTCCTTCTGTTTTCCAGGCGCTATTGATTGCTGTGGCGCAGCAGGAGAATTTCAAAGTGCGCATTAGTGCTGCCACTGCATTGAGGGTCTCGCAAACGCGCAGCGCGTTTGGTCCTTTCTTTGAGACTGCGCTTCGAGCCACGGTGGATGCGCTGGAAACGGCGTCGGATTTGAAAGACGTGACAGAATTTCGTTACAAGGAGCAATTAGAGACGCAATTGTCGTTTACTTTGGTCCATCTAATTCACATTGCAAGTATTGAAGACGATTCGTTGATACTTGAGGCACTGAAGGCGAAACCTCGTGGGTTTCTTTACGACTGGCTGCTGCACAATCTTCATCGCATGGTCGCGGCAATTGAGGTAGAGGGGGAAGCCGGGGCTCATGCGAGAACTGGGGATGGCGAGAGTACAGAAGATAGTCGCGCGGGAGGAAGTGGGGACGCACATGATGTAAATCCCATTAAGAAGGAGGAATTATTATCTGCAGTTTGCTCGTTGCTGCGATTATTGGAGCGCCTCAACACGGACAAGGCGTACGCAACCAGCTGCGTTTCGCTGCTATACGATGCGAAGATTGGGCTCGAGTACGATGTCCTTTATTCTAACGAGGATATTTCGTTTGAGTTATGAAGAGCTTGTCAGTACTATCAGGAAATATCACGTTGCGGAGCATGAGTATAAGCAATTTTGCATCAGAAATGAATTCGTCAATATTTGAATGACAACAAGCTTTTGTTTTCTGTATTTTCATAAAAATCAAAGTTTTGCTGCACTAAGCTGTAGTAAGACTAATGCCGGAAACGAGCACGTCTGTTTCTCTTGCGACCACCTCGATGACGGCGCTTTCGCGATTGTCCTTCCAGTTGCTGGCTCTGACGCTGTTTCTTCTCCTGTACTTCTTCGTCTGTGAGCGGCAAAAAGTAAAGCACGGGTTTTGTTTCGGTCTTTTGAAAGAATTCGTCGATTGTCACCACTAAATAATAAATGCCATCATCATCCGTGAGCTCTTAATAACAGCATATCGCGCGCAATTGCTTACTCTCGCGTTGAGTAGCTTGTGCAACATCGATGTCCTTACGTTCCGACGGGATGGGCGGTTCCAGCTCGCCAATTTGCGATACCTTGTCAAAAACGTGCCACACTTAGAAAACGACCGACTTATGAATGCAGCAAGTTTTCTACCTCCATGGCTGATTGAGCAGCAAATGTGACATGGAGCGATCGCCCGTTCTCAGGAGGCCAAACCTTGCCATCAAGTGCCTTGCTCGTTTGCTTGGCCTAGATTTTTGTCCAACGAAGTATTAGGGACATGCGCATTAATTAATTATGCAGTAAAACGCACAATCTCCAACGTGGGATATGTCACGTAGCAGTGAGTCTTGATAGCATCCATCCAAAAACCATCTTCTACAAAATTTCCAAGCTCTTGCACGAGGGTCTAGAATTTTTTTTATTGTTGAGAAATCGTGTATTGCTTGAGGTTTCTCGATTAAGCCAGTACCTTGACAGCATTAAGCGTAAATGGCCGAATAAAATTATCAATACGAAGCGTGTTACTGTGCTTCTCTTCTCTACAAAGTATCAAGTTGTCAGTAGATCCGCCATACGTAAGTACTCGACACATAAGCAGTATACAAATCCAATATCTCGCTATTGACGGCGTCAGCAAGTGTTGCCAATTTTTCATCGTCTTTACTCGGCTGTGGGCTGCCAAATGCTGTCTCAGCAATCAGCTTCCGCTTCTTTAAACTATTTGCATCGTCCTTTTTGTCCTCTTCGACTGTATCTGCACCTCTTTTTAATCGCGCCGTCGCTTTCAATTCTACGTTATTGTCTTCAACATACATTTTATCATTCTCTTCCTGCATTGCATTATCTTTCACTTTCGAATTTTCCTTGTCTTTATCCTCGTGTAATTGCTTGTTGTTCTCCTTGTCCTGCCCATAAGCACTAGGATTTTAATGCAAAGTGTCTTAATTTTTAAGTCAACGCTCGGGAGACCTGCAGCAAATACTCCTTTAGTCGCTGAAGCAGCGTTGCTTTGAGTCCACCGGAGTCCAGGTCTCTTTTCTTAAGCTCTCGCTGTAGATCCTTTACCTAAATTAGTAAATGCGCCACAATAATTTCAAGCAACGCAGATGGGGGCAAGTAACAGGACAATATGATTTGACCTTCATGTGGGACAACGCATCAGCTTCCAGCGTCATACTCAGACAACCAAACTGAGACTGAGTTAATTTTTGAAATGATGCCACGCACCGATTGTGTGTCAAACATCAATTTAGATTGAAATTTTTATGAATTACTAGCACCTTTTCGATGAAAAAACACGGTCACCAAAAAGAGCATTCCTGATTGTAATTCCAAATCCACGTAGCATTTCTTTCCCCCCACCAAGGATAGAGTCAGCTAGCGAAGTAATTTAGATACAGGGCGCTGGTAATGGGAATACTCAATTGACCAGCTTGCTGATTGTAACGGGGTGTCCCGTTCGTTACATAAGTATTATTTCCTTTAAGAGGAAATAAGCAAAGAAGTAAAACATTAATATCTTTATGATTTTGTCTTGAATAGTTCCAATAATACCAAATTTGATATTATTGATGCAATAAGGCATTAGCTTTATTGATTGGTTGATTCAAGTCTAAATCAAGCACGCCAATCGTTTCAAGACACGACGCAAGGAGGCGCCATACTTAGTTAGATATTGATATATTAAGTTTAGTAGTAGATAGAAGTTCGTTACGTAGGGGTAACAATTATATTAAATACAGTTTTACTTTTACCTAATTATAATCATTGAATTACCTTTGGTAGCTAAAGACCCTTAGCTACCTAGAAACCTTCCTCTGTACTCTTGTGTTCTTAAAGTTTCGAGGCACCCTACCTTCACTGTAATCAGTGTAAGGGTAACTAGTACTGATCAGTACTAGTGAAAGGTGCCCCGTTACACTGATAGGACCACCATGGAGGCAGATACTATTTATTCCCGTACGGAGGTATGACCCGCGCTGTCTTCCGTTTTATCGTTGTTTATCTTGATCATCGAAACACTCAAGAACCTTCCATTTTGAGCAATCCCGGCTCTTAAACTTGAGACACTTAAAATAAGTCACGGACAGTAGCAGGGCTATATTTAAAAGCCTGTTGACGCAAATGTTTCGCCCATAACAAATTTATGCGCAGACATATTTTAATGACAAATTTGTCGATAGTTGTGCGGGTCAGGATCAATCCAGATGTGGATAATCACATCGACCATTGCGAACTGTGCCCATGTACATGCGCACAAATAAGCTGTATGCAAACGTAAAGTTGCATTTTACGTGCTGCAGAGATATCCTTCTTGGGTATTTCACTGAGAATCGAAACCTTAAAAGAATTAAAGTAAGGTTAATGTCATTGTAGATTAACCACTTTTTTCAAGCAGACTGGCTTACCTTAGTGGCTTGGCCTCGCCAGCTACTTGCAATCTACAGCAACTATTTCGCTGATATAGCTAGGCAATTGTCAAGTCACTTTAGTGAGGTTGCGGATTGGTGCTCAAAACTAGCACCGAGAACGACGCTTTAAGGCGGTAAAGGGTGGGGGGGCTTCACGCAGTGACCACGCAGTGACTTTGTCTCTGCGCGATCCTAGCCAGCCTATTAATAGCTTCGGGTGTGCAGCTGATCTTAGGATAGGCAGTACTCTATTAACATCAGATTCTGAAGGACGGTGACGCGTCGTTGGTTCGAGTCTCGGCAGCTTAAAGCTGCTGAGAAGAACTATTATTTCGTGACAAAGATCTAATTGCTATAAAATTTGCGCTCGTCAAATTGGGAGAGCATCTGCTTGGATAAAAGCCTTTGTGATCGATTTAGATGATGCCCATCCGTGAGAGTTATGCTAAGGATGAACCGCGTGTAGCTTCGCTACAGTCTCTTCAGAGTAATGTATTTGAAGACTCGGACAGTAAATTGTAGGCACGTGGGGGCTTCATCGTTACTCTTGATATAGTATTCTCGTGCCTTTGCGGGCTACATCTATATTCTTTCGAGTACGGCCTTTTGTTTTTTTGGTTGGATGCGGCGCATTCTCCGCGCAACGTAGTTCCTCACGATGAGACGCTGAAGTATCGAATCTGTAAAGATTGCATTTTCACGCAAGGTTAAGAGCTACGTATTTATCTATCACCGGATTGGATAAAACGTGCATTGGAGGCATAAGATATGAGCTACAGTAGATTACATCGTTAATTTTACCTCTCTACTTGCCTTTTTTAACAACAGGTCGACAGCCACAGCTCGAATGCTGAAGAACGCTCAAGATGTCAACACAACGTACCAAAGCCCTCCTGGCAATCGGGAATTACTTCCATTGAGAGTAGAAAATGCAGCTCGGAAGGGGCTGCTTGCGCATGTGTAAAACATCAAGCTGGAGAGCGAGATCGCAGAGGCGTTGCCCGTGAACGAAGATATGTTTCGCGACGCGTATCAGGCAAGCTCGGGGAACGCTCAGGAAGTATTTATATCGAGCTACCCTCTACAATCGTGTCACGATGCACGCTACTTCGATGAGTTCAAGATGGAGGACGAGACAAGTATGTCGGAAAAAATGATATGTTTGAAGAGCTCACCGTTGGTGTACAGATAATGGGTGAGCTGGCTGAAGAGGCAGGTTGGCTCGTGGTACTGCCAATCAGCCTTCCGGTCGAGTATGAGTTAACTTTGTCGATCATTAAGGACTCGAAGGGCATTACGTCAATCGTTGTCAGGGAATAGCTTTTGAAAGAGTGTGAACGCTTGTAAAAGAAAGATACGGCCATGATAGACGTATTCAAGGTAAGCGCTTGAAGGTCAAGAGCAAGGTGAACGTCGGCAAGGGCATTGGTTGCAAGTCAAATAGCCTGCACATTCAGAAGCAAGTGTTCCAAGTGCAACTAAGCTAGGCACAGGAAGCAGGACTGTTCTGAACGAAACGGAAGTGGAGACGACGATGTGGTGTTTGCCGTGAGAACAGAACGTCTCGACGGCTGTTTTATTGAAAGTGGTGCGGACCACCGATATGACCCCGCTCCGATCAAACATCATCAAGTCCGATTCCATAAACGCTGGAATTAAGGTAATGATCGCGACTGGCAAGAGGTTGGCCGAGATAGGTTGCAGAACGGTACACTTGGTCAGTATGGACAAGAAGCTTTTATATATAATAGACGTTTTACACATTCTGGGTCTCGACAGACACTTATTGTTGGTGAAATATTGACAGAACTGAATCTAACGTGAAGTTTCAAGGTTTGTCATGCATCAGCTGAGAATTTTTACCCGATTTGCGCTAGTAAAGATTACCTCCGAGTTGGGAAATGGCCATAGCCACCTTTTGTCGTTCTGTTAAGAATGAACAGAACTGTCACATTGCCATTACAATATTAGCACAAGTATGACATTAATTTGCGTGTAACGTGCTCCCCGGTGGTAAATATGAACTCGATTCGATTCGTATTTTCGGTCTGCGCAGCGTACAATATAAAATGAAGCAGTTGGGATGCAGAGTGCGTTAATGGTGAGTCGACCCAAGTATATATGGACATTCTGCATGGTCTCTATAACGCTTAAAACAAGGTATATCAGCTGAACAAGGCTATTCTCGGATTAAATCAAGCGGCAAGTGCTTGGAGCATGAATATTTAAATATTCATCAGGAATGACTATAAGAGCTGTAGTGCTGATCAATGCTTCCACGTTAAGGGCTTCGATAACGGTACCTTGTGTATGTCCATACGGTACGACATAATTATTGCGGTTAAGAGTCGAGATTGGAGTCGTAAAGGACGCGCTGAAGAACACCTTCAAGGTGAGAAAGTAGGACAAAAAAAGTCTATCCTCGGAATGCCCATAATTTTTCGACCGGAATGCTTATGATAAAAGCAGACACATTACACAGACGAAGTGTCGAAACTCTTTGGACAAGTAAACTTCAAGGATAATCTGTGTTGCCACGAACGCGGTTTCTAGGCGAATACACTCCACTGTGTGCAGCCGATGTTCACTGTGCCGTAATTCTACTATCGCCGAATTGGATAATATTCATTGGTGGCATAGAAGAGAGTAAAATAGAGCTAGAGTTCATTTCATCGGTAATATCTCCTCGCTACTAGTGTCCTGTACCATAAGAAGCCTCTATGAGGCACACGAAATGCTTTTAGCTGTCATTTAGTCGCGATAAGAGGTACGGCTCGGTGAGCAACCCAGAACTTACAAATGTGTTAGAGCACATGCGAGACGTACCATCGAGTTAAGCCCTCGACATTTGCACCTGCGCTACTTGCCTATTTGCCTGTACTAACTGGCTACTCCGAGTCCATCTGAATGGATTTTGGGTTTTGCCAAACGAAGGATTCGGAAAGGCAATTTGGCATCGTGCCCTTTTCTCGTTTGAGCACAATGGCTAATTTGGTGGTTGTGCCGGATTCCATCGATGGTGGTTGTACAGCTAAAAAGTTCATTGATCGCGTATTTCGACAGCACGAATTGTCATTTTTTGCCTCGGACAGAGAACTTCTTTTCACGGGTACATTTAAAACGTCGTTTGTTCGGGTGCATGGCACTAGATTGGACGTATCCGCAGCGAATTACCCGGTGACGGATGGTCAGACTAGCGTTCAGTTGTGATTGAAGACGTTTTGCTTAGTTTGTCTGATAAAGCCGAAGCTTAAAAGACCAATGCTCATTATGGTTCAGTTTGCGCTCCACAGGCTTAAATCCGTTCTACGTGAACAAATTCACACACCCACGCGTTTTTTAATGCTACCAAGAGTTCTCAGCCGAGGGGTACCCGAGCCACTTGGCAAGATACTGGCATTCTCGATTGCGCCGTTGTCGATTTTGAATTTCTCCACGTGAATATTGAGGTTCCCTTGTTCATCGATCAACGAGGGAGAAAGGCGAAATATCGAAGTCACCTCTTGTTGCTTTAAAGCACGAGGTACAACTTTCCCGTGAGACTCTTGGTCTAATAGAGAGTACCAAGACGGTGTCGAAAAATATCTTGTCAGGTTGATTCGTTAACAACCCCGCTTACAGGGTCAGCTGGACATTCTGGTGAGGTTGTAGCAGTCTGTGGCACGGCCAACTTGCTTCTCGGCGCTTGCGCCGAGAGTAACGGCTATGAATAAATCGGAAATAGTATGATTACAAAATCACTTAAGTGGTATTGCCCAATCCGCCATGAAGTGTGTTTACATTCTAAGTGCAAGTTGTCCTGATAAAGACTAGCAGTGACATTTATTTGCATGCATATAACACAATTTTGAATATTTTGCCGAGTTAGTTTTAAATCAATTTATCAAATTTATGACAGCAAAAACAGAGCAGCTATTCACTATGGCAATCAAGGGGGCGTACGAGATGGATTCAAACGCGGAAGGCTTACAAGACTGTGCTAACATTTTGTTACAGTTCATAAATCTTATAATAGTATTTTCAGCTAGCAGGAAAGTAATTGCTGCAACAGAAGTTCTGATAGTTTCAAAATAATGCTGGGCTAGCATTACAAATTTATCAAGCGAGCAAAGTTAATCTACTTATAACCACAAAAATATTACAGTATAATAAAGTTTTCACTATATTGCAACTCATGGATTTTTTGGTGCCCTGACTAATGCACAGGTGAAATTTCTGATATAAAAGCTGTAGAGTACCCCTTTGACCTGATAAAAACCGTATTATTGGAAACTTTTTAAAGGAAAACCTAATATTATAATTGAAAGCGCTATATGCCACCCGTGCAACAACGAGGTTAATATTCTCATTCGTACCCTGAGCTCTTTTTATTGTAAATAGTGTTGGATCTGAGGGAACACGAAACATTGGCGGAAACATCCATACAATGGTGATTTTAAATTGAATTAGCTGGCTTACACATACTCCTGCTCAACTTCAAATCAGAAGCGAAAAATATGACAATTTCTGCTACAGAATCCAGAAATTATTTTTACTATATTCAAAGCGAAGAAAAATTCGTAAACTTAGTAAGAATCCGTCTGAAAAGACACCCAATACGGCTTAAGCAAGCAATAGTAAAACACTGAATAAGAGCCTAGGTTTCGCGGAAGGTTAGCAAATAAAGCTAGACCCGTTTTGGCCACAACCGTTAATAGTCCGATAAAGCTAGGACGCAATTTGGTCTTAAAGACTGCAAAGACTACAATTGCAGAAAGGTTCTGTCTATCAAGATTCGGCCACCGAACGCATAAGAATTTATACAGCTTCTGCCTTTATCATCCAATTTTACTTTGTCTGTCTTGGCTAACAGCCATTGCGTCACGTACGTCTCTTGAGAAATTCAACCGCGTTGCAAAAATCCACTAACATGTTTCTAAACAGTGACAGGTATATGATAAGCAACTCGATCGGAATTGTCGAACCCACCAAGCCCTGAACCGCGTTGTGGGAGGTCAAATTACCCCTTCAGCAAGATTGTCCTTGCGCTATTGATGTATTCAAACGCCATGTACAGGGATAAATTACTTCCAATGACGCTTCCGAACGATAGCTTGGGAAATGGGCGGATTTTCAGCCATGTTATGGTTGTAGCACGCTGGTTAGTGAGAGCATAGTACTGCGTGGGATACAAAAATTTAAGTGGCCTTTAGCTTTGGAAAAAAGTATCGGTGTTATCGTTCTAGACGAAGTTTCACCGCGTCGATGCTGGCTGAAAAAGCCCATATATTCTTAAGGCATCGGGCTTGAGATATAATATCGGATGAATGCATCGTCATCTTCGCGTTAAGCCTCATCCGGAAACAAGACGATTGGAAAAGTCCTCAAAGAACACCTAGGCACCATGAGCCTGATCACGCAGACGCGTCAAATTTTTGACGTAGCTTTATTATTTGTGAGGTAAGACCTCTCGCTGATGGCTTCGTGCAGCGAGCTTCTTCGGTGTCTTTACCTCAGGGCCAGTAGCTCAGGCTGCAACATTTTTGAGACATTTCTGGTCTGAAAGCGTTCTCTCGGTGAGCTCTCGCCGTCGCGGCCACCATAATCGACGACGATATTGTTCATCTTTCGGGGTTTCATCTTTGTTCCTCATCGAGAGGATTCGTTATGATATGGGACCCAAGGTTTGATGTCCTGCGTAACACAGTAAGCGCATACGCGACACCTCGTTAGGAAATGGATTCTGTACCCGACCTGAATCGGCAAAAAGACATAATTTCTTTTTACATTTCATCAAAAAGGAAAATTAAAAAATAACGTTGAATTTTTATTGTTAAAAAAATATTGTACCTTCGATATTTACCAACTATATTCAACTAAGCAACATGTTCAAATTATTTTTTTCGCACGTAGGCGTGACAAGCTCGGATTCCTTATCCCTTTCCTGCGAAGAATGTAACTACGTAGATCACGACTAAGTCTTCATCGGAAAAAAATATGGAGGTTCGGGGTTTCATTAGAAGATGTTATAAGATTCAAAGGTGCTCAGAACACAACGGTGAAGTTCACTGTGATGACAGACCTCGAAGAGGAAATGGAAACGATCGCCGAAAAGCTATTTAATTCTTCAGGGGATTGTGCAACAGGGTTACACTTAGGTCGTTAATTGTTAATGTGGTGTGGTACACACATAGGTCGTTATACCCCATTTATTGAACTAGGTAAGTAACAAATATTTAAATGTGTCAGCCAGATTTGATTATGTTTTCTTAAGCATTGTTCGGGCTGCCAGCGCCCGGGCAGTCGCGCCATACCAACATCTACACAGTATTTGTGGACGACACACCCTAACCATGAGACAGCGGTGCAAGTCTTCCAGGCTACATACTATTTTACGAAGGGTGAGCCTATATTTAGGTCTCCAACCTCTTCTTACCATCGTAAAGGGTTCAATGAAACGCGGCAACAACATTGTTGTACTTCCAGGTAGTACAAAATCGCATTTTTAGGTAGGGTAGCAGTACTTAATGGCCGTCTGCAAGTCCTTTAATAAACACAATTATCTGTGTTTGTTCATCAATTAGTTGACTAACAACACAACTGATTAGGTGTCGTGTATGTTGGCATAGGCCTGAACGTCACGCTAGCCCAGGTTCAAATCCAGGAGCTCGGCTCGGGCCCTAAATTAGGCTTGCGGCGCTCGAATGTTTTTCTAAGCCAGCTCTTACAGACCTTATGTGCTGTGGCATTAGCAGCAGATTTCATTTAAAGCAATGCGCTACATCTCAACTGACCTTTCATAACTTTCATCGTAGGAAGCAAACGAAATTGTGACACGGATGCAGATAGGAAAGCTGTTGTGCAGCGCAGAAAAGGAGGCCATATTGAGATGAGTGTCCCGCTCTGCTCCATATCCAATTAAAAGTGCCGAATGGGTTGTAAGAGCGTCAAACTGAAGATATGACGGTCCCTGGTCCGATCCCGGGTCGCGGCACTTCGCTCGCACTTCCCCGCCTGTTGCCCATACTTCATAGCTTGTATTTTTGTGTTTGCTCTAATTTCGTCAGTTGCATGCTGACTGCTACTATAGGCATGTTCTCGTCGATTCAGAAGAGGAGTTAGTGAACAAGAACTGGGCACAGCGGATCCGAAAAATTCAAAAACGTTTCCTATCGGCGACTCGAGCGGCAACGAGCGTGGACAAACTCGTGATAATTTTAAATTCCATCTTTCCTCCTTCCCTAATATTCACCACCATAGTTTTGGATGACCTCGACAGGCGAAAAAGAAACTGCATTATCTATAGATTTGATTCCTGTGAGGCACGCGACGTCGGAAAGTTGACACCACAAGGTGAAGCCCGCACTGCTTGTGACGCCAAAAAAGGCGGGGGGGGGGGGCTAGCGGCCGTTTCATTAGCGGTGAAAACGCAATGCACAAAGCATGAATTGGTTGGCATACTTAAAAAACAGTATAAATACTTTGTTGCATGGAGGCTGTGGGCTTTTTGGAGAAAGCAGTGGCCGAACAAATCACCCGTGACTCCAGCCAGGCTCAATGACGGGCACATCATAACCAGAAGCGCTAATCTGGTCAGGAGCTTCAGCAACACTTAGGAGAATGGCTAGCCTTAACAAGAGAGTATAAGAACAGCTGACCTCGTGAATCCACGCTTACTCGACTGCTCTGCTAGCGCGAGCCACCAGCTGGTGGGAAGCGAACAAATTGGTGCTGTCACTCTGTAAATCTATTCCCACCAGATAATTGGGATATGATTATTAGTTCTGACTTAATTTTATTGATCCACAAATATGTACAGTGATTTATCGCTTACCACCCCTCCGCGCGTCAATCAGCGATAAGTAGGGTTAGTGTATTTTTTTTATCAAACAACTGCCCCGCAACTGCTATGATAATTAAAATTGTGGTAATTTATCGACAGTATTTTTTATTAAGATAATATTCTGGTTTTTCTTAATCATTCTTCGTATAAGTAATAATATCCATGAGACGGGCTATCCTATTACAAATATGACACAGACGGAACAGAGCGCGTCGTCTGCTATTAGTCGCGTCAGCTGCAGCCAACTGAACATAATTACCCAATGAGTAAAAAGGAAATCATTTTTGTGAGATATAGACTGTCCAGATTCCGCGTCTACCTTATATTTTCTAGGGTAGACTCGGAAACTGTACAGTGTATGTTTCATGACAAGATGTTCCTTGTTACTATATAGACTGGTAATCGTTTACACAGACAAAATTTCTTTCGCAGAGTCATTTTCAGTCCACATCTCTCGCAAATAATGGCGAGGTGGTTGTCTCTATCTTCGCGTTGTTCAATATCTCCGTGAAACATAAATCAGAACGACTTAATGTCGTCGCTGATGCACTTTTGCGTTAGTCTCATTTAAAGCCGGCTGTGGTGATCAACAGTGAGGATAAGCCAATTGGTTTAAGGTGTTCCGTATAAAAACATCGCTCAATGATTTTATGGATCACCTCAGGAATAAACTGCAACAACACCTTTAGGGATTGCCGACTTTGTGTCGATCCTTATCAGATCGATAAACAACACGCAATGTTGTACTATTATAAGGCCATGCTGGCGACACACCTCGTGTCATCATCCCCATCCATTTGCGATTTAGCATCATGTATGGGTGCCACGATGAACCAATAAGTGGGCATCCTGGACGTGAGAAAGCTTGACTCACGGGAAGTCGCAATTCTTACCGGCCTCGTCAGTATGAATTCGATCGCGACTACATACGTCCTTGCAAATTTAGTGAAGCCAAGTTCTTCATCCCGCGCTCCATTACAACCTCTGCCTGCTCCGGCAGCACTTAGTACTCTTATTAATGGACTTCGTCTTCGATTTTCCATAAGCGTTTATGAGAACAATGGTATTCTTGTGATCGTTGATCAATTTAGCAAGACGCAGTCCTGGAGTGAAAATAATAAGTTTAGCTCCATGGATTACTCCGTGGACTGGTAAAGGACAGAGATCTCCAGGTCACGGCAGATTTTTGGTGATCCGTGCTCGTATCAGTTGGAACACGGTCGAAAATGTCAGTTTTTAACCATCCTGAAACATATGGTCAGATAGAATGCCCAAAGTGGGTTCTCGAAGAGAGACTTTGAGGATACGTCGACTCGTTTGTGAGTTCTTCCCGACGGCTAAATTTACTATCCGAAAATCGGTGCATACATTAATAAAGCATACATGAATTCCTTGCGTAATCCACGCATACCCACCTTGTTGGAGTGTGACTCTGGTTCGAGAGGGTAGGAACGCTCAAGCAAATAACCGATATGGCTCTCGCTCACATCGCATTAATTCAGCAGTCAATGCAACGGATACCGATATTGATCTAATCGTCATCGAAGAAGATAAGCTCATCAATAGCGATGATGCTATCGCTCACCCTGGTGATGATAACGATGCTGGTAAATTCAGCATCGACAATGATAATGGCAAAATAATGAAAATTTCAAAGAATAAGAAAATGGTATCTCCGGAGTGTGCGATGGGCGCAGGGTATCAAACATCTTTAACATTCCTGAAAAGGACCCAACAACCGGTAAGAGAGTTTCTCGTTCGGAATGGATTCGATATGGAAACGCGAACATTTTGCTCCGTTGGGTGAATGACTTTTGTAACGCCAACTTAAAGCCACTCGTCCCTAAAATACCTTTGCCGATAGTTGATGAACTATCAATAAGATGCAAGGTACGAGCTACTTCACAGTCATTGACTAAGCTTAAGGGTACCATCAGACGCGTATTCATCCGCATAGCAAAAACTACTCTGCGAGTTGAACATCAAATGAGACGTATCAGTCGTGCGTTGCTTCGTTCGGCCTTGCTGGAATGCCTATCATTTGTTCGCGCTTGATGCGTGCTCTTTTTGGAAAGTTTCCATTTGTTGTGGTATATTTGGATGACAAATGCATCTTTTTCGTCTCTCATGACGAGCATCTTGGACATTTCGCTGTCGTGTTCGACGTCTTACGCAAGGAAACACTCTTCACTCACATCGGCACGTGCAAGTTTGCGGGTCAAGAGGTCAGCTTTTTGGGGCACACTGTTTCTGGCAAAGGATTATCCGTTGAAAAATACAAAGACGGAAGCAATTGCTAAGTGGCCACTACCTACCTCTGAAAGGAAATTGCAAGGTTTTCCTGGTCTTGCTGGTCTTGCTAGTTATTATCGTAGCACCCTGTTCTCTCAACACCTCTGTGTGTTGAGAGCCTTTCTGGTGAGGCAAGGCTACTTTATCTCGGGCCCCGTGGAGCTCGTATTGTATGAACTCGGTTATGGCTGCATGCTGTTCATCTGTTCCCTGCCCCAAAAAATAGTGCTTCTGGGCCACCTTCAAATGAAGTGCGAGCCCTTGGATTCTGGATCAGGTGGGGCAACATGTTGTCCAGGACCAAGTATACAGGATTGAGGATTGCACCCAAACAATTTCGCATGTTGCGTCCGAATTTGTATTGCGAGTACCAATAGCGCAGAACCAACCAGGCCCGCTTTCGGACGCTAACCTCCAACAGTGGACAATAGTTTTAGCCCTCCTGCTATCGTCACCGAACCTACCCATTCGGGGTAGGATTCAATGTGATGCCGCCATTGGGCTTGAGACAGGCGCCGTCATGTATGGAAAGCTATAGCTGGAGGCTTTTTGATGCCGGCATTATTGAAGCCGCTTCATAGAGATCGAGTACGGCCAAACCCGGCCCGTCACTCTGCACCAAACCGATGATGGGATACATCACATAAAAGTTCTTTCCGTCAACTTCAGTTTTTGTTGACAGACTGGGCCAATCGGCAACGACGCATGAATGACAATGAGCGGCTCTCTCGCAAATGCTGAGGCAAGTGTGTGATCATGACAATGATCTCACAGCATATCAATTCTGGGCAGCCTTCCGGGTAGCGACACGAAAATTTAATCTGTTTCACGCTGATAGGAACGAAAAAATGGTTGCAGTAAGACACCGGCTGCAGCAGCCGTGAGGAGACCAGTGGTCATCTGTTCTGAACTGCGCTTGCGCCGCAGCGCTCTAGGATACAAAATTTAGTCATTGGACCGGGCAACAAGTCACTCATCAGTTAATCCAAAGCTTCCAAGGATCATGTGCACGTAGAAGAGTTCGCATTATCCCCGAGTACCTAAAGACGGTCCTAGCGTGCCGTTTTAGGATGACGTGGACGAAGACGAACGCGTCTGCACGCGACTTTGGCTTATCCTCGCAACGATCTGTCAAACACGAATTTGGGTCGACAGGATCGCAGCGGGCTACAAGGCTGTTACAATTCGGCTTCACAGCAGTGTCGCCAGTTCTTGGGCATCATGCTTTGTCAGCTCCGGGATCTCCCAAAGTGCAAGCACCGAAAAATGCGTCAGCCACGAATGGTTCTTTGCTGTAATGATGCATCGAGTTGCTTGAGCGCGACTCTAGAGGGCCACCAATTTCCGCTGTCGTCAGCGATGATACACCACTGGGCCAACCGGAGCTGACATCCTAGCTCAGGATTTTTCAGAGATCTTGCACATGGCTTACACCGTTTATGTAACGGGGCACCTTTTGCTTGTATTAATAACAGTACTAGCCAGCCTACACTGATTACAGTGAAGGTGGGGTTTCTCGACAACTTCACGAATACGACGTGCAGAGGAAGGTTCTAAGTAGCTAGGAAGTCTTGGCTACTAAAAATAAATTCTAAGGCTTTAAAACAGAGAAAAAGTGAAAGTTTATTAATATATTAAGTTCTTTCATAACGATCTTCTATCTATTGGCTTGAATATATTTTAATAACTAACTATGCAATGCGCCTCCTTGCGCGACGCCCAATCGTGTCTTGTAACGACTGGCGGGTTTAATTTAAACTTAAATCAACCAACCGATACAATTAATGTCTTATTGCGTCAACATTACCGACTTTTATAAAATTGTACCTAATAATCAAAATAAATAATAAATAATAATTTGTACTTCTTAATTTAATTCCTCTCATAGGAAACAGCTTTTTGAATTAAAAATTAAAAATACAATATATATTATTCCTCTTATAGGAAATAATATTGATGTAACGTTACACCCTGTTACATCCCCCCCTTAAACACTAAACCTTTAGTGACTGATGTAAAGTACTGTTATGTCTCTCTGTAAATTAGCTCTTGTTGGTTCTATTTAAATTCCAACTTTAACTGCGCTTAGTATCGAAACCCATGCGCGTCGCCTACGGGGCAGCAAAGCTGACAGCTGCACGGCTCAGTGCAGCTGTTAGCGATGCAAATGTTTCAGTCGACGCTAATGCTTCTACTGCGGGGAAAAGTCACCTCCTACTTCGATTGGAGGTGAATTATATGTATCACCTGCTACTCCCATTGTAGGTGACTGGACAGGGTCGACGTCATCGCCCGACTCTGTCGCAACTGTCGAGGCCTTTTGACCAATTGGACCCTGTCCATTAAGCCTAAGGGCTCTCAGGTGACAACCAAAGAGGTAATGACGAAGTTGTTTGACACTTTGTCAGGCCCTTTTGGTGCGGAGTTATCTTGTGATGACTCCATGGACGACGATAAATCTGGTGATGTCAGTCTGCATCTCCAGGAGCGAAGTGATCGCAAGGTCACTGAGGTAAGCTTGCCACTGATGGTGCAAGTATGCATCACCAGAAACGAAGCTATTTTAATGGTCTTCCGAGAGCCATGTTAGCGTTAACGTTAACATGAGTCAACGGGAGAGGGACCGCAATGATTTGCCATTTCCTCCCGAAATAAGCCTTGGTTGCCCTCTAAGGGCAACCTAACTCGTTGGTCTGATATTACCAACTCGATACCATACTCCGTTATTCGACTCATCCAGGCTTCACAAGCCTGGTGAGCACGAATCGGAATTTTGCATCGACGCCTTTTTCCGGCATCGGTGGTACACATATAAGCGACAAAAGGATGCAACTACTTTGTTCCAAGCTCAAAAAGCATTTGTACAGAATGTTCAAAGCATAGGCCGCGAGGCCTGGCTTGACAGACCGAACGCTTGTCGTGATTGATGTAAGAATCGGACCGTTGTCGGTGCACGCTATGATTGTCTAGAGAGAGTTGATCACCCTGCCTTTCGTTGGGGGCTCATGTCCATGCTGTTATAAGGGTGCAGGTCATGCCTCTAAGGAAGCATACTCCCTTAAGGACCCTCAATGAAGGATTCTCGTCTCTTGTGAGATGCGCGGAGGAATTTGAGAATCTTCTATTTTTTACAAGCGCGGAAAGCGTTCGTTCTCTGGTGGACCCTCCGTCGAGGAGGATGGCTCGAATGAGACCCGGAACGTCCATTATTAGTGGAAACGAGGTTACCAACTATCATGCGAGGTGTATACCCTCGCCATCGAATAAGGTAACTCGTTCGAACCCTTTTCACCTCACGGTTGGTAAAGAAGCATTCAACAAGGAATATTTTTATCGCTTGATTCCGCCAACGGATGTGGAGGGAGAGGAAAAATCGGGTTTGCCTCATTCGCCGAACCGAGTCAACATCGTGTTTTGGTAATGCCCTCCATGTTTTACGGGAGGATATTGATCACGAGCAATCCTGTCGTCGCGACTTTGTGACGACGGTCGACCGTCTTTCCCGCGAACAGTAAAAAAACTGTGCGCAAGTTGCGGTTGATCAACTAGGACAAATCAGTCCATTCAAAACGAGCTGGTGACAGCTTGTCAAAAGGTCTCATCCATACAGGATGTAGACGATGGCTTACGCCATCGTCATCACCATGCACAGAAATATGTGCGGGTGACGGCACGGGAGACGGTACTGGCGATGAGGAACCATCTTCAGCGTCGGAACCAAACATGCTATAGCGAATGCTATCAGCACGTAAGAATGTCTATATGGTTTTGAAGCACTAACTAAATGAGTAGGAAATTACCTACTGACTCGTTTTTTTGTTTGTTTTCAGTGCGACCGGTGCGCACTGCGGAGATGTCAATCTCTTCTTTAGTAAGAGCGTTATTGCTCTCACTAGTATCATTGTTTTCAATACTGAGTCTTTTAGCATCGCTTTAAAGTAAGCAATGGCATTATTGTCCTTACTGAATTTTTCCAATTCAATTTCCATTAAATTAACATTGTTATCCTTCGCATTGACCTTAGAGCCATGCGGGATGTGCTAGAGCTAGAAAGCTCTTTGCTCGAGCGAGTCCCTCGCCCCTTAAATTAGGGTCACTCTCAAACAAGGTGGATTTATGTGTGTGGATTAAGCCATTTACGATAAACGATTTACGGTTTGTAGAAGCTTGCACTGAATTGTTGAGGCAAATTCTTCCATCGACAAGAACTCGCTCCGACTCGTGAAAGAGTGGATGTATCCGCGAAGTATCTACGGTTTGCACGCTCCGTCCGAACATCTGTTTCAAGATGATCAGGGTTGATATTTTTAATTGTGTTCCAAGTGATTTGACCAAATTTCCGCCGCGAATCCAGGGTCTCGATCTGAAACCAGTTCACGAGGTAGCCCTTTAAGTCGAAATATCGTGTCAAAAAGACTTGAGCACAGCCTTTAGCTGTGATCGACTTCGGGACCGTAGCAAAATGTACCATTTTGCTGAACAACAACAAAAACAAGAGTACCATTATTCTTGTGTTCGTCGTCGGGGAATCCGAAGGCGAATTCCATAGATGATACGGATTGCCAACACTCTGCCGGAATAGGCAGAGGTTGTAACGGAGCACGGGAACTGGCCTTCACCCGTTGACAAACATCGCAAGCACTTATGTACTTGCGGACGAACTCATACTGGCGTGGCCAGTAGAAACCGCGAATTATAGTGAGATAAGTATTCACGTCCACGATGACCATTTTTGGTGCATCACACATGATGCGTGAAGGAATCATTATGGATGGGGATAACGACACAAGGTGTGTCGCCAGCAATGGCTGTGTAATACGGTAAACCATTGCGTGTTGCGTATCGATCTGTTGGGAATCGATACAAATTCGACAAACTTCTTAAGGATTGTTGTGATGGATTTTTAAGGTAATCCTCTCAACCCTTTAGGTGCCTTGTCTTCTTGATAGGACCTTTTACGTCGTCAAGAAATGCTGAGGACGGAACACTTATTGTTGCAACAGTGGGCTTATACTTACTGATATTTTGCGCAGCAGTCTCAAAATCAGGCCGGCGCGAAAAGGCATCAGCGACGACATTAGGTCGTCCTGGTTGATTTTCCACGAAGAAGTTGTACTCTGCGAAGAAAGACAGTTATCTCGCCAATCGTTGGGAGAGGTATGTGGACTGTTCACGGCCGTGCGTAAAGACGCATGGTCCGTATTTAGAATGAACGGTTTATTTTTCAAGAGATAAATACTAAACTTAGTCAGTGCATATCTTTAGGCAAGGAGTTGCACAAGCTAATTGCGTTCAGCTGGTCAAAGCTGACGCGATTGATAGCAGACAACGCTATCTGCGCCGTTTCTGTCATATTGCGATAATGCATAGCGGATGGCAAATTCGCTGGCGTCACAGACCACATGAAATGTTCTGTCTTGGTCCGCAATCGCCAGGACTGGCAATTTTCATCAAGCTTTGCTTGCTATCCCTAAAAGGAACACTGATAATCAGCGTTTCATGACCACTTAACATCTTTCTTCAACATAGCAGAAAGATGTACTGTCATTTCGGCATAAGGGGACTTGAACTTTATTTAATTATTTAAATCTAAAAACCTTACCCTAGCTAATTAAAATAGATTTTGGCCGCCAGATTAATATCTAGTGGCGACCACATTTATTACCCATAATTAATGGGATTTAAGTAACTAACTATTTTAAAATTAGATAAAAGGGTATTTTACCCATAAAGTAAATTATAACAACAACGGTTCTCCAAACGGTGTGCCCCATTACAGTTCCTCGGACGATCTTCTTCAAAGCTTTTTTTTTCTCGGACGTAGAAATATATATATTTCTATCGATAAGAAAATATTTCGTCCTGGCGAGAAGCCCCACCCAATATCATTACCTAACGCATATCGTAGGCGGGCACGTCGTAATGCGTCCACGGTCTACTTAGACACTCACCCTAGCACAGCGAGGAAGCGGTCGATACCTATTTTTACCAATTAGAAATGTCATCTCTATATATAATACTCAATATGTATTGCGAGCGTATCTTTCTAGATACCTCGCGTAACGGATGACGCCCAGCGTCATCCGTGATAATATGAATGCACCCATGTGCATCACAAACACAAGGGTTGGTCACAAATGTGCACCACACCAGAGTGTTGGGTCTAATTACTATTATTTAGTAATTGACCATCCCCTTAAGTACACCAAGTGTACTTGACGGGGACTGTGTAACATTAGGGCAACTTTAGCCCGTTACACCCCCCCCTTTAAGGACGAATTTAAATTTTTAAATTCGTCAACGAGGAGAGAGGAACTGCGAGCAGCTTTACGCGCTGCTAGTTCACTCGATCACTCTAGCGCACGTGCTTCCATACGCGGCGCCCAAGATGCCACCTAAAAGGGGCCACGTTGGTGGGTCGTCTGCGAAGACGCCCACTCAACCTCACACTAAGCGCACGCGCCGCGTTTATTCGTCGGCCGCGTCTAATGCCTTAGTCGGAACGCAGACAGCCACTGCGCTGTCGCGTTAACAGGGCTAAAGGATCCATCCACTGATCCGTCGCTCATTGTCGACTACAATGAGTCGACACCGTTGCCGTCACCTCATAGTAGTGATGCGGACAACGAGCTCATCAGGAAGGATGATGGCGCATTATTGCTCATCCAAATTTCTCTCATAGCTCACAACATGGAGACAGCGTCATTTTACGAATGCTGTCTCGTCGTCTGCGCTGGAAAGCGCAGCGACAGATAATGGAAGCGCTGCCCATAAAGGCGCAGCTGCTTCTCCTTTGGGTATGACCACAACGCCTTATGCTCAGACCATAATCCATAATGGGGGGCCTTAAGCTCCGCCGCGACACGTGAACGTGCTCAATCGGTGTCACAAGCCAGTTGTTTAGAACGTGGCTATGTGACAGGTGGCATTCTAAAGATGCCCCCTCCATCTAAGTGGCCTCGTTTAAACGGGCCAAAAGCGTCGCTCCCAGAGCGCGCTCTTGTAGACGCACATAATTATTATGGCGTCTTTAAATCATGGAGGGCTAAGGGAAAATCGCTTGGGCGTATTTTTCCGATCCCGGTCGTGTTGCGTTCAAATGAAACGCCCGACCAATACGAGGCGGAATTCCTGCGCCGCATTCATCCACATTCCGATGCGATGAAACAGCGGTCGCAGCGAATTAATTTCGCCCGTTTGCGTGTGAAAGAAATCATGGGTGGTACTGTACCCCCTGTTTCTTCTCACTACGCTGCTTCTGCTAGTCCATTTGAGACTAGCGAAGTGGCCTCAGCTGGTGCTCCTTTTCATAGGCAGCAACCAAGCCGGGCACATCAATACGTAGGGTATCGATCGGTTCCCAAGAGTCAAAACTCTTCGGGTAACCTTTCCATTGGACGAGGATCTGGTACCCTTGCGTCACGGAGCGGTGGGCAAGCAACCTTCCAACAAGGAAGCGTTGATTCCCACCCGCATCCATTAGTGCCGGTGGCGCCCGATAGGAGCGGCGATCTCGCCCACCTAATCGCGGCTGCCTTACCTTCGTCCGTTCAGTCGCATGCTGCTGAACGACGTATTGCGGATCTCGAGGGTCAAGTCTCGCGACTGACCTCGGATCTCGTTGATGTCCGAGCGAAGGCTCGTCAGGGTTATGAACGCCTGAAGACTCGCTTGGACCTCTTTTAAAGGATAATGCTGAGGGATCCGCGTTACTCGCGTGATGTATCCCGCTCTCCAAATCCTGTTCGTGGTGGGAGGAGTCGGCCCGATAGTTTTTCACCTTCACCGTCCTTCTCATTCGAACGACGCTCGACTCACAGTCGGCATCACCATCGGTCTCCTTAGACGGATGGGGATATGTGACCTTATTTGGGTCTACATACCGTTTCAGACGACCCATGTACAATACGGGTGCGTCTTCATATACGGGAGAACCGTGAGCCTATAATTTAGGTCTTCAACCTCTTCTACCACCGTGAAGGGCCCAATGAAGCGCGGAAGCAACTTCGTAGCACCTCCAGGTAGTACATAATTTGCATTTTTAGGTAGGGTATCAGTACTTGATAGTACTTTTTCACCCACTCTAAAGCGTTCATTATTCTTGCGACCATTTCGGTCCGCATATTCTTTTTGCTTGTCCATAGCGCTTGCCATCGCGTCACGGACTTAACGTCTGATGGCTAATCGCTGATCCACAAAGCGTTGAGCCTCGCTCACGCTTTAAGCATCAAACTCGCCTATGATACCGCCGAGAGGTCGGTCATTAGGCGTAGTTTTATTGACCACTGCTAAACTGGCAGGGTCACTAGGGCAAGGTTTTGTCTTTGAGATGATACACTCATGGGTCATCGTCATATTGACGAAACTGTTTCCCTATTTCGCACCGAGCACAGTCTGGGGCCCTCCTCCACTTAGACTCGGGCTGCGCACAAACGAGACTGGCGTCCGAGGATAGTGCAGTCCGTTAATATAAAAGGTGTCTCACCCGTACTGGCGTGGACACTGTTATTTATAGCGAACTCCACAAAGGGCAATTGCTTGCTCCGCTCTTTGGGAGTTGCTATAGTGCATAAGATAACCACCACGACCCGATTGGCACGTTCTGTTTGGCCATCGGTCTGGGGATGATCTGCGGTCGACATGTGGAGCTTGCTACGTAGCAGCTGAAACACATGTCGCCAAAAACCAGACGTAAAACGTGGACCCGATCCGATACTATGGACTCGAGCAATCCGTGAAGTCGGTAAACATGATCCAGGAACAAGAGAGCTGCCTCCTTGCCTGTGATCAATGTTTTACATGGTGCCAAATGCACCATATTGCTCAGTCTGTCTACAAAGACGACAAGCCCTGTCCGACCCTAGTGATGGGGCATCATGCCAAACATGAAGTCCAGGCTTACAAACTTCCAAAACAGTTGGTTGGAATCAATAGCAGCTTCAGCGGTACCCTGATCAATGATGCAGGCTTAATGCGCTTACACTGTTCGCAAGAGCGAATATAGTTGGCCATCCATCTATATAGGTGTGGCCACCAAAATTCCTCTGATACTTGTAAGATTATCTTTTCACGGCTCAGATCCCCATTAGGTGGCGCATAATGGAGCTTGTGAAGGATCATCAGCTTGTATTCTATGTCATGAGGCACATAGATTCTCAAGGGATCACAAGGTGACAGCTGATGCCATAACAGGCCATCGCTGTAGCTAAACCGATTAAGCATGGCTTTCAGGTGCGACGGAAGAATTACCTTTTGTCCACCAATGCGATCTAACAGCAGGTGACAATGGTCGTCCTGACTGTAGCTCTCTTTTATTTCAGAGGCTAATGAGCTCGTCACGTGGTATGTCTTCATGGCTGCCAACGCTGACGGCTGAAATTGTGCTTTCGCACTAGACACACTTTCCTGGTGTCTTACCTCGAAGTCTGGTCTAAGCGATAAGGCGACAGCCAAGACATTTGACTTACCCAGCTTGTATTAAACTTTGAAATATAATTCAGAGAAGAATGTAAGCCATCTTGCCATTCAAGGCGAGAAATGATGTGAGTTTGTTGTCGGTCCGCAGTGATGCGTGATCCGTAAAAAACACAAATAGCTCGGTGCCTAGTAGGGTGCACACGAAACTTGACAAGAGCATACTTTATTGAAAGTAGCTCTTTGTCATGCATGGGTAATTTAGTTCCGCGGATTTTAAAAACCGGGACTGATAAGAGATGACACGGTCAACACCGTCGTCATCCTTCTGCACGAGCGTGCTGCCGATTGCAAATTACTTGCATCGCAGACGACGCTAAAGGGCTTATTCGCGTCTGGCAATGGCAAGACTGGTGCCTCAACATGAGATTGCATCACTGGTTTGAACGCATCATCTTGTTATTTAACCAAAACCCATTTCTGTGTCCTTTTTAAGGAGGTCATATAATGCTTTAGTTTGCTCAGCATAATTCTTGCTATATTTATGCTAGTAATTAGCGAGCCCTAGTAATTGGCGCAAATCCTTCACATGCCGTAGGATAAGCCATTCCTTTACCGATAATACCTTGTCTGGGTTTGCTCGTACACCATGGGTACCTACGATGTAACCCAGCACAGGTATCTCAGGGACCCCTATGCTGCATTTTTGCAAGTTGACGTACAATTGGGCGTCCTTTAAAGTCTACAACACAGCGTCTAAATGACACTTGCGCGAGTCGATTGCGCTCGGCCTCAGCCCTACTTTGCATGAATACATCGTCAAAGTAATGGGGCGCGTAGCCACGGTGCTGACGCGTCACCTGAGCCACCACTCGATTGAATGTCGCTGTTGCGTATTTGAACCGTCGCGCCATCACAAGCCACTCCCAAAGCATACCGCGTGGGGTGCTTACTGCCGTTTGGCTACATCGGACTCTCTCATGAGTACCTGATAGTAGCCATCCTTCAAATCTGACGCGGAAAAGATAGTCGACGTTCCCATGGAATTCAACAAATTGTCTCACCGCGGGATTGGCGTTTGCGCCGGTATGGTCGCCGTGTGCAGCTTATTGTTAGCATGAACCACGCACCATCCACCTGTGGATTTACGCACATAAAAGGTCGGGCTGCAGTGATGCGATTTGCTCTCACGCACATGTCCCGGCTTGGCTCGCTTGTCGAACAAATTATCGATATAATCGACTAGTTCTTTCGTCAACGGCCATTGCCTGGTCACACAGTACTTGGTGCCAGGTTCGAGGTCGATCTCGTACCCGATGCCCCTATCTGGTGATAGGCGGCTCGGCACTTCTACTAGGAACACATCGCGATGTTTCCACAAAGCCTCAAAGAACGGACTGTATTTCAAGGCATCCCAGCCTTGAGCAGCGAACCGCTTCTTTTTGTCCATTGCTAGGACGCTCTCATCCATTATGGACGACGAGCAGCAGTCCACCAAGTTCTCTTCTGGAACTGGTGTGACTATTTCATGGATCTATCCTTCCTTTAATTCGGCAAAGGAACAAATCCCACGACATCTCCGGGAGATCTACTATCTCCTCGGCAGATTTTAAGACTTGCCGGAGCATCTCAACTGAAGTTGCCTCCGCACTTTTCTCTTTGACGGCCTGAAACACTTGTACGAAGGCCCGTCCTCATTCATAGGAACAGATCCAAAGGTCGGTCGTTTAGACGTACCTTTGATCGTCCTAATCTGTCGGGTACTCGTTCTTCGAGTCACTACGGGAAAGCGGGTACCGTTGCTTTCCTGGCTAACGCACCCCTTCCAACCGCACTAGGCTCATGGCATTGTGCTGGTTCATGTGACGCTTGACTTCCTGTCAGCTCGCTGTCTACTGTCACAGGCTCTCGGCTCTGTGCAAGACGATGGGACACATGACTACTTGTCATTGCCCATTTCACTACCCCAGTCTCACGAGCTAGGTAGTGATTGATGACGTTTGACATCCCGTCAACGCACCGTCAACTGTGTTCGACACGACATCAGTTGCATACGCCTCTCGCAGGAGCACATCCTTTCCGGTGTCCTGCGCAGAGTTCGCAACTGTGCGTGTACGCCAGTCTATCCATGGTTGGTGTTTTGCCAACCATAGCATGCCTAGGATGAGGTCATACGGACTCTCCATACCTAGCACTGTGAAATTATTTTTATAAGAGAAGTCACTAAAGCTGAAGGCGAGTTCTACCTGAACTCCCTCGAACTTAACGAGCGGGCCGTTCGCTAAACGGCTCGAACGGTCGCCTCTTCTCGCTTGCCATCCTGGCAAAGCGACTCAAACATCGCCGGTCTCTTTCTTAGAGCCGCGAGTTTCACAAAATTTTGTGATGCACCCGAATCCACTAGGAGGGTCATCACCTGGTCATAGCCTCTTACATGAGCGCTATAGACCATCAGGGTTGAGGTCCGACATTTCGAGACTTCAGGGACTATGTACCCATTTGTTCCACAACTCTGAACTTAGGGGTAGCTTGAGAGTCCGCGTCAGTAGGGCATCCCGCCCCTACTGCGCTCCTGCATTTCCCGACCCCTCAGTGGTCGATGCAGAACTCATGCGTCTCGCACGCTGGTTCTTGCCATCGCCTTATGGGAAGGGAACCCTCTAGCTGGGCGCCTTTGCCCCAGCAGGCCCTGGCATAGCAGCGAGCCATCATATGGCCGCGCTTGCCGCATTTGTAATAGACAACGTCTGCATTGCCCAACTCCATGGGCATCTGACCTCTCGGCCGACGGCTTATACCAAGCTGTCGCCGAGGCACTGTTGTAGGATTGCTCCTCAACTAATGCAATTTGGATTGCCTCTTCCCTCGGCGACGGCACGTTCCTGAAAAGGGCCGGTCGCGATGGGCCATGCCGAAGTCAGTTCATAAACGTAGGCACCTTTATGTGCTCCGAAATCGGACTTACGGTAATAGACGCCGACAGCGAGCGCATCTCTTGCACATAATCTTGCAGAGATCAGTTCGCCTGTCGCGCTCCAAAGAAGCGCGCCTAAAGCGACACTTCGTTGTTCGGCGGCGGGTACATGGCGCGAATCTTTTCCTTGAAGATCGCCCATGTAGAAAACGCCTTAACGTCCGCCATGAACGCCGAGTAAGCACACTTTGAGGCCTTACCGCGCAGATGCGACATGGCGTACGACACCATCAAGCTGTCGTCCTCGATGAGCTGGGCGACACCGCAATGCTCCTCGCCTAAAGCCAGTGGACAATCGTGTGCGCTGCAGTTCCATCGAACTTGGGCGGGTCCATCCGAATGGGCCTCGGCTGATGCGGCCGGGCAGAGAGCATCTCAACCGTCCTCTTGAGAGCGCG
>NC_090610.1:12522468-12522686 GCF_004359215.1 Bremia lactucae | reverse complement strand
CTATGTGACGAGTGCATTCCAAAGATGCCCCCTCCATCTAAATGGCCTCGTTTAAACGGGCCAAGAGCGTCGCTCCTAGAGCGCGCTCTTGTAGACGCACATAATTATTATGGCGTCTTTCAATCATGGAGGGCTCAGGGAAAATCGCTTGGGCGTATTTTCCCGATCCCGGTCGTGTTGCGTTCAAATGAAACGCCCGACCAATACGAGGCGGAATT
>NC_090610.1:12502154-12520643 GCF_004359215.1 Bremia lactucae | reverse complement strand
GTGTACTTAAGGGGATGGTCAATTACTAAATTAAAGTAATTATACCTAGGACTCAGGTGTCGTACACATTTGTGACCAACTCTTGTGTATGTGATGGACATGGGTGCATTCACATTAGGAGGGATGACGCCTAGCGTCATCCAATATACGAGGTATTTAAGAAATTACGCTCACAATACATTTAAGTGCATATTGACAGAGATGGCATTATTAATTGGTTAAAATACGTTCAATATATAAAACGAATTAATATAAATCAGTCTGAAAACTGCTACCTACTCAGTAAGTGCGCACGTGGAGACGGATTACCGCTCTCGTGACGTCACTTAAACTAAGGCTTATACGTCGTTGGGTGAGGTCGCTCAGACACCCACCAACTTCCCTTCAGCTCGTGAGAGAAGACGGTCAAACCACTTCCTTGCTGTGCTAAGTTGTGTGCTTAAGTAAAGCGTGGCCACAATAGACGTGACCGCCTACACTTGGTGGCACTTGAAATCTTTCCCACGACCCGCATCTCTAAGCGTGTTAGTGAGGATGAGCCTCAATATAGATTGGGATCATTTCCTCCATCCCTCCGATCATCATCGAGAGTTGGCTGAGCACTTGGCGCAGGGACTTGGTGAACATACCCTGGCTAGGTTCTTAAGTAGTCCTCCTGGGCAACATGTTGGTCAGTTGGAGCCGTTTGAGGCGTTCGTGAACGGGCAGCAATTGGTCGCTTCCGAGGCACAGAGCCATGCTGCGGTAGAGGCCGTCACTCAGACTCGGATGAGCTAAGGTTTGAGCAGGCTCGGAGCGAGGCTTTCAACACGAATGTTGATTTCTCTCCGCCCGGCCGCATCAGCCGAGACCCATTCGGATTGAGCCGCCCAAGTTCGATGGAACTGCAGCGCACACGATTGTTCACTGGCTTTCAGCCGTGGAGCAATGCGGTGTCGCGCAGCTGATCGATAACGACAACCGGATGGTGTCGTTCAGTGCTGCGTGATCCGTATAAACCACAAATGGTTCGGTGCCGAATAGGTGCCCACGAACCTTGACAAGAGCATACTTTATTGAAAGTAGCTCTTTGTCATGCACGGGGTAATTCAGTTCCGCGGCTCTTAAAAGCCGGGACTGATTAGAGATGACACGGTCAACGCCGTCGTCATCCTTTTGCATGAACGCGCTGCCGATTGCAAAATTACTTGCATCGCAGACGACGCTAAAGGGTTTATCCACGTCTGGCAATGCCAAGACCGGTGCCTCTACAAGATTTATGCTTCACTGATTTGAACGCATCTTCTTGTTCTTCTAACCAAACTCATTCTGCGTCCTTTTTGTGGAGGTCAGATGATGGTTTCGTTCGCTCAGCATAATTGTTGCTATACTTATCTAAGTAGTTAGCGAGCCCTAGGAACTGGTGCAAATCCTTCACATGCCGTGGAATTGGCCATTCCTTTACTGATTTTGCCTTATCTAGGTCTGCTCGTAAACCATGTGTTCTTACTGTGCAACCCAGCACGGGTATCTCAGGGACCCCTATGACGCACTTTTGCAAGTTGACGTACAATTGGGCGTCCTCCAGAGTCTGCAACACAGCGTCTAAATGACGCTTGTGCGTCTCTATCCTCGCTCAGCACGATCTCGGCCCTACTATGCACGAATACATCGTCAGAGTAATGAGGCGCGCAGGCACGGTGCTGACGTATCACGTGAGCCACCACTCGGTTGAATGTCGCCGGTGCGTTTTTAAACCTTGGGGCATCACAAACCACTCCCAAAGCATACCCTTTGAAGTGCTTACTGCAGTTTTGGCTACATAGGACTGTCATATGTGTACCGGATAGTAGCCATCCTTCAAATCCAACGCTAAACGCTAGTTGACTTTCCCATGAAGTTCAACAAGACATATTTTCGCGGGATTGGCGTTTGCGCCGGTACGGTCGCCGTATCCAGCTTATTGTAAGCATGAACCACGCGCCATCCACCTGTGGATTTACGCACACAATAGGTCGGACTGCAGTGAGGCGAGTTGCTCTCACGCACATGTCCCGCCTTGGCTCGCTTGTCGAATTACTCATCGATATGATCGACTTGTTCTTTCGGCAACGGCCATTGCCTGGTCACACAATACTTGGTGCCAGGATCACGATCAATCTTGTCCCAATGCCCCTATCCTCTGGTAGGCGGCTCGCACTTCTTCTGGGAACACATCGCGATGTTTCCACACAACTTCATAGAACGGACTGCCTCTCAAGGCATCCCAACCTTGAGCAGCGAACTATTTCTATTTTTGTCCGTTTCTAGGATGCTCTCGTCCATATGTGGACGACGAGCAACCGTCCACTAAGATTGTCGTCCGGAAATGGTGCGACTACATCGTGGATATTAGCTCCGACAGGAGCAGATCCCACGAAATCTCGGGGAGTGTGATTATCTCCTCGGCAGATTGAAAGTCTTGCCGGAGCACCATAACTGAGGATGCCTCCGAAATCATGTCTTGGGCGGTCTCGAACACCTCGTTCGAAGACCCGTCCTCTTCAATTGGGACCAACCCTGAGGTCACTCGTTCTTTGACGTGCCTTTGGTCGTCCTAATCTGTCGGGAAATCGCTCTACGAGTAACCACGACCTTTGTCTGGGAAGTGGGTGCCGTTGCTCTCCTGGCTAACGCACCCCTTTCTACCGCACCAGACTCTAAGCACTGTGCCAGTTCTTGCGACGCTTGACTTCCTGTCAGCTCGCCGTTTACTGCCACAGGCTTTCGTCTAGGTGCAGGACGTTGAGAAGCATGACTACTTGTCATCGTCTTTTTCACTACTCTAGTCTATCCGAGCTGGGTAGGACTTGGTGACGTTTGACATCCCGTCAACGCACCCTCAACAGTGTTTGACATAACATTAGTTGCATACGCCTCTCGCAGGAGCACATCCTTTCCGGTGTAATGCGTAGAGCTCGCAACTGTGCGTGTACGACAGTCTATCCATGGTTGGTATTAAGCCTACCATGGCATGCCTAGGATTAGGTCACACAGACTCGCCATTCCTAGCACTGTGAACTTCTCTTTACAAGAGAAGTCACTAAAGCTGAAGGCCAGTTCAACTTGAACTTCCTCGGACTTTACGCTCACGCCGTTAAGCGAACGGTCGCCTCTTCGCGCTTGCCATCCTGGCAAAGCGACTTAAACATCGCCGGTCTCTGTTTTTGAGCCGCGAATTTAACAAAATTCTATGATGCATCTGAATCCACAAGGAGGGTCATCACCTAGTCATAGCCTCGTACTCGAGCGCTATAGATCAGCAGGGTTGATGTCTGAATTTTTGAGACCTCAGGAACTATGTCACCCATTTTTTCGATAATTCTGAGCTTAGGGTAGCTTCGGAGTCCGCGTCAGTAGGGCATCCCGCCCCTACTGCGCTCCTGCATTTCCAGACGTCTCAGTGGTCGATGCAAAAATAATGGGTCTTGTACGCTGGTTCTTGCCATCGCTTTGGGAAGGGAGTCATCTTGCTGGGCGTCTTCGCCCCATCAGGGACCCTGGCATAGCAGCGAGCCATCATATGGTCGCACTTGCCGCATTTAGAGAAGAAAGCGTCTGCATTGCCCAACTCCAAGGGTGCAAAACAAATGTCAGCATTTGTGCCATCTGTAGGATAACCTTTGGGTGATGCAACTTCCATTTACACATCGATTGTCTGTATACACTTCAAAACCTCGGCCGTGTAGATATGGTCGCAAATTCTCCATTGCTGTTTTTATTGCGAGCAACTTCTTATCATAAGCCGGCCTTTGAGTTTTCGCTGGCCAAAGTGGCATCTGACCTCTCAGCCGTTGGCTTATACCAAGCTTTCGCCGAGGACTGTTGAAGGATTGCTCCTCAACTAAGGCAATTTGGATTGCCTCTTCCATCGTCGACGCCACCTTTCTGAAAAGAGCCTGTCACGATGGGCCATGCTGTGGTCCATTCATAAACATAAACGTGGGCACCTTAATGTGCTCCGGAATCGGACCTACGGTAATGAGCGCTGACAGCGAGCGCATCTCTTGCACATACTTTTGCAGGGATCGCTTCGCCTGTCGTGCCCCAAAGAAGCGTGCTTGACGCAACACTTCGTTGTTAGGCGGCTGGTACATCGAGCGAACCTTTTCCTTAAGACTGCCCATGTAGGGAAAGCCTTTCCGTTTGCACAAGCGACGAGTAGCCCACTCTGAGGCCTTATCGCGCAGATGCTACATGGTGAATCGATATGTGGCCACCTATATTCGCCCATGCGAACAGTGTCAGTGCGTTAAGCCTGCACCGTCCAGCAGTGCGCCACTGAAGCCGCTATCTTTTTGAGACGCTCGTCCGCACTAAGCGGAGTGAATCTATATTCACTATGAGCTTTAGCCTTCGCTATCTGGGCAGCTCGACAACGAGCTCTTTCCTCTATGAGGATTATCTACTCTTGCTCTTCATCGAGCAGATTCGTAATGATGTTGGACTCAGGGTCCCGTGCCCTGCTCAATGCAGTTAAGACATCAGCTGCACCACGTTCAGGGAACGAATTCGTGGCTCGCCGACGTTCATCCGGGGCAGAAGGCGTGAGCGAACGCCGGTCTTTTTCCTCCTCCTCTGATTGTGAGAGATTTTCAAAGTCCACCATTCCCTCATCGTCGAGGAAGGTGCTCAGAGTCTGTGACTCACGCTTGATTGTCATTAGACAAAGAAATAAAAAAAAACACAACCAAAAGGTTAGCTGTTTATGTTTCAACCTCAAAGAGAAAATGAAGTGAATGTTGTCACTCGGTGTCAACAGTCTGATGGGGGAGGGTGTACTGGGGCACACATCGGTTGGAGAACCGTTGTTGTGGTGCATTTTTTTTATTGGTAAAATACCCTTTTATCTAATATTAAATAGTTAGTTACTTAAATCCCATTTATTATGGGTAACGAAAATGTGGTCGCCGCCAGGTATAAATCTGGTGGCCAAAATCTATTTTCAATTGGCTAGGGTAAGATTTTAGTTAAATAATTAAATAAAGTGCAGTTCCCCTTTTGATCTTAAAGCGTGAAGTGCCTTTTTTAAGGCTTGCGCATTGATCTGTAAGAGATAGAAGCCTTTCTAAGGTATATCCTCTTGGGCACTAGTTGTCACTTGGTTTTACAAACTCCTGAATCCCTTGAACTAGGATTTCTTAAGCTGTGATAGCTTGTATGACTCCCTGAGTTGTTAAACCATTAGTTCAATAGAACTAAGTGACTCTCTGAGTCTGAAAGACTTCCTCTGACTTTAGGAGCGAGGTAGCTCCGCTACAACAACTTTGTCGAAATAACGGGCACGATCAAGGCAAGAGATCCGAATTTATTATCACATGCGAAGTGTAGGTGAGCACGTCTATTGCGGCCACGCTCTCCTTAAGCATACACCTTTGCTGGAACGGAGTGTCAGTTACATAAGCATTATTTCCTAGAAGAGGATTAATGAATATATATCCTATAAGAGGAATAATAATCCTTTAAGAGAAATAATAAATATAATTTTCCTATAAGAGGAATAATAAATATTATTTCCTATTAGATGAATAATCACTATTATTTCCTATGAGAGGAAATAAATAAAGAATTACAAAATTATTATGTTTATCAATTTCGACTTAAGTAGTTCAATATTTCTAAATTGGATAATATTGATGCAATAAGACACTAGCTCTATTGATTAACGGATTTAAGCCTAAACCAACCCCGTCAATCGTTATAAGACACGATTGTGCGGTGCGCAAAGATGGCGCCATACTTAGTTACAAAATTATATAATAAAGCCAGTAGTAGATAGAAGATTGTTGCGTAGGAACCTAAATATTTTAGTAAAGTTTTACTTTTCCATAATTATAATCCTTTGAATTACCTTTGGTAGCTAAAGACAATAGCTACTAAGAACCTTCCTCTGTATTCAACAGGTTATTAAGCCTAATTGTAATAGTCCCTATGTACGTGAAGTTTCGAGGCACCTAACCTACACTGTAATCAGTGTAATGTTAACTAGTACTGATCAGTACTAGTGAAAGGTGCGCCGTTACATTAGAACAGCGAGGATGCGGTTTGTCCGTCTTCTTCTAACGTGCAGCGAGGAAGTTGGTGTCCGCCCTTAACGTGCGCACTTACGAACTAGGAAGTAGTTTACAGACTGATTTATATTGATTCGTATTAAATATAGAGCGTATTTTATCCAATCATAAATGCCATCTCTGTAGATAGGCACTTATATGTATTGTGAGCGCAAATTTTACATACCTCGTATATTGGATGACGCTAGCCGTCATACGGATGACGATAGGCATCATCCATTCTAATGTGAATGCATTCACGTGCATCACATTTATAACGGCGGGTCGCAATGTGAACCACACCCAAGTGGTGGATCTAATTAGTTCACTTAAGTAATTGACCATCCGCTTAAGCACACAAAGTGTACTTAACGGGAATGTGTAACATAGGGCAAGTTTAGCCCGTTACACCATCCCCCTTTTGAAGAGCGGGATTACAGTTTACAAATTCGTCAAAGAGGAACGAGGAACAGCGAGCTGCTTCACGCGCCGCTTAGTTCTTTCAGTCACTCTAGCGACCTGTGTACGCATACACGGCGCCAATCATGCCACCAGAAAAGAGGCCAAGCTGGTGGGTCGTCTGCAAAGACACCCAACTCAACTATGCACGAAGCGCACGCGCTGCGTTGATACGCCGCCGTCGCTCAGTGCCACAGTTACAACGCCGACAGCTACTGCTGCTGTCGCGTTAAATGGGCTGAATGATCCATCCCACTTTCATACTGAGGATGTCGATTCGTCGCTCATTGTTGACTACAATAGTCGACACTGCTGCCATCAGCTCATAGTAGTGATGATAATAAAGGAAGGATGATGGTGCTTTATTGCCCATTTAAACTTCACTCATTGCTCGTAACATGAGACAAAAAAGTTTCGGATGCTGTCTCGTCGTCTGCGCTGGCTAGCGCAGCGACCATTAGTGAGAGCGCTGCCCATAAAGGCACAACTGCTTCTCCGTTGGGTAAAACTACAACGTCTAATGCCCCGCCCATTATTCATAATGGTTCTGACATAGAGAAGCCTGAATATAAGGCTCTACCGATGACACGTGAGCATGCACTGTCGGCGTCACAAGCCAGTCGTATTGAACGTGGCTACCTGACGGGTGGTATATCGCTTATGCACCTTCCATTACAATGGCCTCGTCTTAACGGGTCAAAGGCGTTGCTACTAGAGCGCGCTATTCTAGACGATCATATATATTATAGTACCTTTATTCATGGAAGGCTAAGGGGAAATCGCTTGGACGTATTTCCCCGATCCCGGTCGCGTTGCTGTCAAATGAAACGCCCAGCCAATATGAGGCGGAATTTATGCTACCTAGCAGCTCAAATACATGTCGCCAAAACCCTGACGTAAAACGTGGATCCCGGTCCGATACTATGGACTCGGGCATTCCGTGTAGTCGTTACATGCTCCTAGAACAAGAGCGCTGCCTCTTACCTGTGATCGATGTTTTACATGGTGCTAAATGCACTATTTTGCTCAGTCAGTCTACAAAGACGACGAACCTCGTCCGACCCTCGTGGTCGGACGAGGTTCGACAGTTGGTTGGAATCGGTACCCGGCGGGGACGCCGGAGGAGATCGCTGCCCGCGACGCTCTTCATGAGCAATACCTTACGCCGAACGTAATGACGTGAAGCCAGTATCTGACGCGTTTAAGTGATCAAGCCCGTGGGGCTTCGGTGGCCTCTATGAGGCATATTCCGATCGTTTGGATTCCAAACGAAACACGGACTGAAAACGAAATCTCATTTGAGAAATGGGTTCATTGGTCCCGCAAACTCCGTAATATCTGGAATATCAGAGAGTCTGCGGATAGAGGTGATGTTCGTTTGGAACGGAAGCTTCGCTTCGACTTTGCTAAGCTTAAGGTCAAAGGCCAGTAACGTTCGGCATTTATGCCACAAAGCGAAGAGAGGCCTAGCCAATATTTCAGTGCTTCGGTTGACCGTCAACCATGGATCGAAGCCGCAATGAGGCTTTGGATCCGTCAACCATGGATCGAAGCCGCAATGAGGCTTTGGATCCACCTAATCCCACGTTTAGTGGTGGGAAGCGTCGTTTGACGCGAGTTGACCCTGAGCTTGGCGTTCAAAAACGTAAACGGCGTACGGGCAATCTTGCCGAAGAGGTACCTCGAACTCCCAAGAGTTTTCAGAAGAGGGGTACCCTAGCCACTTCACCAGATACTGGTATTGACCCTCACGACGACGTCGCTTTAAAAGTTTCTTCACATGAAACAGAAGGTTCTCCCGCGCATCAAGCAGCGTGGGAGGGGGCCGAAATTTCGGCGGAAGCTTTTGATGCTCTACGGTACGAGGTGCAACTTCTTCGTGAGGTCCTTGCTCTGGTTGAGAGCTCTTTTGAGGCGGTTCGGGACCGTCTTTCTACGCTGGAGTGTCAGCAGCCTCGTTTAGAGGGACCGTTGGATATCCTGGTGAAGATGCAACAATCTGCGGCACGACCGCCTGTCTCGGCGCAAGCGCCTTCAAGTCCCCGTGGGAAGGGTCCCGATATGGCTTAAGCAAGCCAACGTAAAACACTGGGTGTGTACGCAGCTTGCTGGGAAGGTTTAGCGTATAAGCTAGGCCATTCTTGGCCACGACTGTAAATGTTCCAATAAAGCGCGGGCGCAATTTGGTCTTAAAGCCCGCATAAACCAAGTTGGTAGGTAGGTCTTTAGCGTTAAGTAAAACTCGGTCTCCGACCATATAATAATTAATACAACTTCTGCCTTTGGCATCTGCTTGTTTTTTTTGTTTGTCGTGGCTATCAGCCATCGTATCCCTTACATGTCTTAAGACACTTAATCGCGTCGCTAGAAACTCGCTTACTTGTTTCCGAACGGTAACAGGGCTGATATCAGCAAGCCTATGGGCCAATTCTCCCCCACCAAGCCCTGAACCACGCAGTGGTATCTTTAATGGAACGCGCGGGTGGGTAAGACCGTTTACATAGAACGGAGTATAGCCTGTAGAGGCATGAACAGCGTTGAATGCAAACTCCACTACTGGGAGCATTGAGCTTTATCGCTTTCGTGTCTGAGCACACACGCTGCGTAAAACGTCTTCTATGGCGTGATTGACACGTTCAGTTTGACCATCGGTCTGCGGATGGTCCGCAGTGGACATATTCAATCAGGTGCCAAGCACTACGAAAATTGATTTCCAGAATTTACCTGTGAAACGGGGATCCCGATCAAAGCCAATTGCCACTGGTAAACCATGTTGTCGAAACACGCGATCGATAAACAGCTTAGCTGTACCCTCTCCATCAATGGAATCCGGCACGGCCGCTGAGTGAGCCATTTTGCTCAATCGGTCAACAAAGACCACTATGCCGGAGTTACCGGCTGAATCTTTCGGTAGACCGAAAACAAAATCCATACTAATGGACTCCCAAAAATCAATGGGGACGGGAAGGCTCGTCAGTGGCGCAGCAGCATGCGCCGACGGTTAACCCGTTGGCAAGTTTCGCATGTGCGAACATATGTTCTGACCCATTTATAAAGTTTAAGCCACGAATAACTCTGGCTTAGAGAGCCGTAGGCCTTTTCTCTACCGAGATGACCACCAAGGACAGTATCGTGTGTCTCATAGAGGATTCGGTACTTCAAATCTTCATCATGAGGAACAACGACACATGGATGGTCCGCGATGTCTATGCATTAAAGTAACAGGTCGTTACCGTTAGATAATAGATGTAACCTTGCACGCAAACGTGCCGGCAATTTAAAAACTGAATCAGAGATCTTTAAGGCTCGTAGCAGAGCTACACACTGTTTATCCTTGGCGTAAGCCGAACGGATTAATTCAGGAATAGGCGACAAGATAGTCGTTAAATGAGAAAGCTCATAATCCGGCCTGCGTGAAACACATCGGCCAAAGCATTTTGCTTGCCGGGCTTATACTTCACCTCGAAGTTGTATTCCGCAAAAAAGGATAGCCATCGGGCCATTCTCTGTGAGAGATGGGGCGACTTAGTCGCCGTGCGTAATGACGCGGAATCTGTAAATATCACAAACGGCTTAGAGCCGAGCAGATGGACTCTGAATTTGACGAGAGTATACTTCATAGCAAGTAACTCTTTATCATGAATTGGGTAGTTCTTTTCCGCAGCTTTAAGCTGTCTAGACTCGAACGCAATAACACGTTCATGCCCCTCAACATCTGTTTGTAATAGAACACTGCCAATGGCAAAATCTGCGTCACAGATGACACTGAAAGGTCAATTTGGGTTTGCAGTGCCAGAATCGAGGCATGGATAAGACTATCCTTACTAGTGCACGGTCTGATGCCACAGACGCAAGCTGGATGATATGGATGTGGCATCAGACGCAAGCTGGATGATATGGATGTGTGTCAGTAGTATCTGTGCAGAGGGCAAGAAGCTGGCACTGCGCAGAACCAAGAGATCGCTCGCAGTCGAGAGCAAGACCAACCAGCTACCAGTAGAGCGTAGAAGCTCAAGCGGCTCCACGCTGACGGGATAAGCCTTGATTCTTTGCTCAAGATCTTCCTCGATTTTGCCGCGCTGATGTTTTCGTGGAGTCGCTGTGACTATATCGAACTCGGGCCGGCGAAAAAAGAGGTCACAAAGTTCATTCTCCTCAGTGATGGCTTCGCAGTTGTCATCACTGTTGCTGGAGATAAATGGCTGCCGTAATTCCCCTGCATCGTCATCCATCACAGTGTTGCTTAATTGCGGAAACGCACCATGAAAACGCCTCCTAAAGATATCCATGACGCGTCAAATGATGCACAAAAAAACTACAGTAGCATTAATGTCCGTTTTTTTTGGATTACGTTTTACCGGTATCAAAACGGCGGACCATTATAGAATCGCAGCTATGCCAAGAGCTACAAAAGAAAACAAAATATCGTTCGCTTTTGCATTGCTTCATCATTCAAGATTCATGTAAGAGCTTTTCCACAGCCAAATAAGATTTTGAAGTGAGACAGTTTATAAAGAGAAATTTTCATTCAATGATGAGGAGCTTATTGCGGTGAAAAAATTGTTCGGGTAATTTTGTACTGCATAAATTTGTACATAGCCTCAAACGTGACGAGAATAAACGAAAAAATACAAAATAAGAGCAATTCATATCATCTATTTTCAGATGGTAAGATGGGAAGCGGGGTGTGAGGTGGACATCGACGAGGCACAACCGTAATGGGGCGCACATCGGTTGGAGAACCGTTGTTATGGTACATTTATTTTATGGATAAAATACCCTTTTATCTAATTTTTAATAGTTAGTTACTTAAATCCCATTTATTATGAATAACAAATGTGGTCGCCGCCAGATATAAATCTGGCGGCCAAAATCTAATTTATGTTAGATAGGGTAAGGTTTTAGATATAAATAATTAAATAAAGTGCAGTTCCCCTTTTGATCTTAAAGCGTGAAGTGCCTTCCTAAGGCTTGCGCATTGATCTGTAAGAGATAGAAGCCTTTCTTAGGTATATTCTCTCGGGCACTAGTTGCCACTTTGTTCTACGAACCCCTGAACCCCTTGAACTAGGATTCCTTAAGTTTTAATAGCTTGTACGACTCCCTGAGTTGTTAAACCCATTAGTTCAATAGAACTAAGTGACTCTCTGAGTCTGAAAGTCTTCCTCTGACTTTAGGAGCGAGGAAGCTCCGCTACACCTGGTAGCACTCGTAGTCAATCTACGCCTGAGTCTTCACAAGACTAATTTCTCACGAAAATGGAAGAGGTTCCAGAATTGTCAGAGGCGCAACGCGCCGCTTATGACAAGCTCAAAACCTTATTCGGGCTTGAGCACGTAGAATTTATTATCTCCCAGGGACCAGAGGTCCTGCATGCAAGGCTTGAAGTCTTCATGCGGTACGAAACCTCCCTGATCAGTCAGGTACAGGACCATTTAGTGGCATCTATGCCAACCCGGTACATCTCTGTACCTGACTCAGAGCCGAGGGCTCGCCCTCTAACTGTAAATGTGAAGCCATTTAAGGTAAAAGAGGGAGAAAATCTCCCTTTTTGGATTAAGCAGATGGAAATGTCCATTGATTCCGCCTTATTCTTAACAGAACGGCAAAATGTGGCTATGGCCAGTTCCAAACTTGGAGGGAGAGCCATGGAGTGGTCACTATCGTGCAGCACGTCCATAAACGACGCTTTTCCTCATGGGATTCGCTGAAACAGCAAATGACCATCATGTTTGCACCGCCTGATCAGGCTTTTCGCATGCGAGCATGGCTCCTAGCGACTTGACAGGGTAAACGAACACTACGGGACTTTGTCGAGGTCTTGAGAACTCTCATTGCATCTATGCATCAAGACCCGGTGCAAGAAGCAATTGTAGTGACCATCTGTATGGGGTCTCAATGAGGGCGTTGCCCGGACGGAATTGTTCCGATCTCATCCGGCTACGTTCGAAGAGGCAGTTGCCATAGCGCTACGCGCCGAGTTTGACTTTAAGTCTGCTCGCGTTAGCACGCCTGTTCACCAAACAAGCTCTTCGAGCACATGGGTTCCGTCTAATAGAGCGGAACCTATGGATTCAAGCCTCGTTAAGGAAAGAGAGGAGGCTCTTCACGCTGTGGGACAGCATAAGACCATCCGTAGATGTTATATGTGCGGAAGAACGAAACATTTACGTCCTGTCTGCCCTCTTCGAAATTCGCGTAAAGCTCGAAAGAGCTCCAACTCCGACCTATACCAGAGATCTGGTACGGTACGGGAAAACGTCAGTAGGTGCGGGGCGCCCTACTGGGGAAGACCTAGGCTCTGTTGAACCTCAAGGAGGTGAGAAGAAACAGAACCTAGCCCCAATTAGCTCGGTGTTCAATGGCACGGGGCGAGAGTACAAGCCTGGCTTGCTAGTCGCTCAAGCGACTGTGAAGGGCTTTGATAAGCCGTGGCCAATTTTAATTGACTCAGGAGCGTCTTGCAATTATGCTCGACGTCTTTCCCTTGGAAGGAAGCCAACAATACGCTAAGGCGCTGAGAGCGCATGAAGGTGATACAATCACTGTTCGCTTAGCGACTGGGACTCGTGTCACTGTTCTCAAAGTTCCATTGAACTTAGGTATAAAGTTTCTGGACTTTGACAGTATGGAACGCTGTCTCGTCCTCGATTTGGATTCGAGATATGATCTCATCCTTGGTATGGCCTGGGTACAACACCATGAGCCATGGATCGATTGGAGGTCTAAGACCTTAGGCGCCACGCGCAATGTTCCCAGCAAAGTTTTGAAGAGTCATGAACCCACCTTTGCTAGGCAACAAAAGCGCTATTGGCGCGGATCATTGAATAAGTCTGTCAGTGTTTTAGACATTGGCATGTCTGAGTTAATAAACTCAAATGTTAAAAACATTAATTCTGAGCCCGACTCAGTAGAAAAAAAGTGGAACGGCACATACTCCATCGAGTGACACTCGGTTTATAATAACGTTCACTGAATGCTGAAAGCATTGTTGGCCTAAGGCCGATTCATCAAGGGTGCAATATCCCTGAGATACGTGAAGTGGCACGTCTAAGTCTATCGAGTGTTGTCGGCCGAGGTGGCACCATACTGAGTGTCGATAGTGACACTATTGGCGGTTCGCCAGGGCATTTTGGGTCAAACCCTCCCAATCTACGTGAAGCGACACGTGAACGTTCGCTGGATAAGGAAGTTGAGTTACCTAACTCCTTGTCGGATGTCAAATTAGACACCATGTCTTGTATAGAACCAATACAGGCTGGAAAACCCGGGGACGTGAATGTCCCGGCCTCTAAGAGGCGTACTGTCTCCACTCCAAGAGACGGTGGACACGAAGCGTGTATACCCTCCCAAAGTGATACGAGTGAGCAAGTACATACGCTTGTAAATGGCGAAACCGGTAACATTGAGGGGAAGTTAGCCTTGCGGCATTCCCTTCGTTACATGTACTTTTAGAGCTAGACGAAATGTCTATTGATGAGTGCGGTCAAGCCTTGAAAGCTGGTGACTTATCTGAGATGGTGGTTATTCGACCTAAGGTTGAGTTAAACTCATCGTCCCTTCTCGACGAAGCTGTCCTGGATGACACAAAAGCTGCACTTAGTGCGCGAAATGGGTAATCGATCCTTTTAGATCCTACGGATCCCTTTTATATCTTAATTAAGGAATTCCAAGATAATGTATGTAATAACCCACCATCTGTTTTACCTCCAGGTAGAGGTGTTCGTCATGAAATTGACTTGGTTCCGGGAACCAAATACTGTGTCACAGGACAATGGCCTTAACCAAGGGAGCAGTATGACGTCATTGACGATTTCTTTCGTGCTAAGCACGAGGCTGGAATGGTACGAGAGAGCAAATCTCTTCATTCGACACCGACATTTTGTGTCAGAAAGCCAAATGGTAAATGGCGCATTGTACATGCTCATAATAAGCTTAATGCTGCCACTATACCAGCACAAACCCCTAAAAGGATGTTCTTCAGAACAATATGGAGGGATGTACAATGTACAGTGCATTGGACTTAGTCGATGGTTACTACCAATTGCTCATGTGAGCTAGTGATATCCCGCTTACAGCGGTTAGCACCCCAAGCGGCATGTTATGGGAGTGGCTAGTTATGCCACAAGGGCTTCCAACGCCCCGGCAACATTTAATAGTCTAGTGACGCAACTGTTCCGCCCTCATCGAGGTTATGCACAGACTAATTTCGATGACAGTTTTGTCCATAATCGTGCGGAGCAGGGTCGGTCGGATATGGAAAACCATTTAGACCATTTGCGAGCAGTGCTCGAGTGCATGTGCACAAACAAATTGTATGCCAATGCATCTGAATGCATTTTTGGCGCAGACGAAATTCCTTTTTTAAGATGCTTCATTGGAAAGCGAGTCCTTAAAGCGGATCCCGCTAAAGTAACAGCCATAGTAGATTGGCCGGTTCCTAAAAACCAAAAGGGTTTGCGCAAGTGGTTGGGTCTCGCCAATTCTTTAGACAAATATAGCGAAAATTACGCTGATATGGCTAGGGCATTATCTAATCTTCTTAAAAAGGATACGTAATGGTGCTGGACTAGCACCGAAAATAATGCTTTTCGAGCAGTTAAGGAATGTCTTATCCATGCCCCAATTCTGGCAATGCCAAACCCAAATTGTCCTTTTAGTGTCGTCTGTGACGCATCAGATTTTGCCATTGGCAGTGTTCTGTTACAAACAGATGTTGAAGGGCATGACCGTGTTATTGCGTTCGAGTCTAGACAGCTTAAAGCTGCGGAAAAGAACTACCCAGTTCATGACAAAGAGTTATTTCTATGAAGTATGCTCTCGTCAAATTCAGAGTTCATCTCCTCGGCTCTAAGCCGTTTGTGATTTATACAGATCACGCGTCATTACGCACGGCGACTATGTCGCCCCATCTCTCACAGAGAATGGCCAGATGGCTATCCTGGTTTATACTTCACCTCGAAGTTGCGAAATACAACTTCGAGGTGAAGTATAAACCCGGCAAGCAAAATGCTTTGGCCGATGCGTTATCACGCAGGCCGAATTATGAGCTCTCTCATTTAACGGCTATCTCGTCACCTATTCCAAAATTAATCCGTTCGGCTTACGCCAAGGATGAACAGTGTGTAGCTCTGCTACGAGCCTTAAAGAACTCGGATTCAGGTATTAAATTACCGGCACGTTTGCTTGCAAGGTTACATCGATTTCTATCGTTAAGGACCTGTCGCTTTATTGCACAGACATCGCGGACCCTCCGCGTGTCGTTGTTCCTCATGATGAGGATTTGAAGTACCGAATCCTCTATGAGGCACACGATAATGTCTTTGGTGGTCATCTCGGTAGAGAAAAGACCTACAGCTCTATCAGCCAGAGTTATTGGTGGTCCAAACTTTATAAATGTGTCGGCATATATGTTCGCACATGCGAAACGTGCCAACGGGTTAAACCCTCGGCACATGCTGCTGCGCCACTGGCGAGTCTTCCCGCTCTCATCGGATGCTGGGAGTCCATTAGTATGGATTTTGTTTTTGGCTACCGAAAGATTCAGCCGGTAACTCCGGTATAGTGGTCTTTGTTGACCGTTTGAGCAAAATGGCTCACTTAGCGGCCGTGCCGGATTCCATTGAGGAGAGAGTACAGCTAAGCTGTTTATCGATCGCGTGCATCGACAACATGGTTCGCCAATGGCAATTGCCTCTAATCGGGACCCCCGTTTCACGGGTAAATTCTAGAAATCAATTTTCCGAGTGCTTGGCACCAGATTGGATATGTCCACCGCGGACCATCCACAGACCGATGGTCAAACTGAACGCGTAAATCGCGTCATTGAAGACGTTTTACGCAGCGTGTGTGCTCAGACACCAAAGCGCTGGAGCTCAATGCTCCCAGTAGTGAAATTTGCATTCAACGCTGTTCATGCCTCTACAGGCTATACTCCGTTATATATAAACGGTCTTACCCACGCGTTCCACTAACGATACCACTGCGTGGTTCAGGGCTTGGTGGGGAGAATTAGCCCATAGGCTTGCTGATATCAGCCCTGTTACCGTTCGGAAACAAGAAAGCGAGTTTCTCGAGACGCGATTTAGTGTCGTAAGACATGTAAGGGATACGATGGCTGATAGCCAAGACAAACAAAAAGAACAAGCAGATGCCAAAGGCAGAAGCTGAATTAATTCTTATATGGTCGGAGACCGAGTTTTACTAACGCTAAAAACCTACCTACCAACTTGGTTTCCGCGGTCCTCAAAACCAAATTGCGCCCGCGCTTTATTGGACCATTTACGGTCGTGGCCAAGAAGGGCCTACCTTATACGCTAAACCTTCCCAGCTGCGTACACACCCAATGTTTCACGTTGGCTTGCTTAAGCCATATCGGGACCCTTCCCACGTGGACTTGAAGGCGCTTGCGCCGAGACAGGCGGTCGTGCCGCAGATTGTTACATCCGCACCAGGATATCCAACTGGCCCTCTAAACGAGGCTGCTGACGCTCCAGCGTCAAAGACGGTCCCGAACCGCCTCAAAAGAGCTCTCAACCAGAGCAAGGACCTACAAAGAAGTTGCACCTCGTGCCGTAGAGCATCAAAAGCTTCCGCCGAAATTTCGGCCCCTCCCACGCTGCTTGATGCACGGGGAAACCTTCAGTTTCATGAGGAGAAACTTTTAAAGCGACGTCGACGTGAGGGTCAATACCAGTATCTAATGAAGTGGCTAGGGTACCCCTCTTCAGAAAACTCTTGGGAGTTCGAGGTACCTCTTCAGCAAGATTACCCGTACGCCGTTGACGTTTTGAGCGCCAAGCCCAGGGTCAACTCACGTCAAACGACGCTTCCCACCACTAAACGCGGGATTAGGTAGATCTAAAGCCTCAGTGAGGCTTCGATCCATGGTTGTAGGTCAACCAAAGCACTGAAATATCGGCTAGGCCTTTCTTCGTTTTGTCGCATAAATGCCGAACGTAACTGGCCTTCGGCCTTAAGCTTAGCAAAATCGAAGCAAAGCATCCGTTCCAAACGAACATCACCCCTATCCCCAGACTCTCGGATATTCCAAATATTACGAAGGCGGCGGGCCCAGTGAACCCAATTCTCAAATGAGACTTCGTTTTCACTCCTTGTTTCGTTTGGAAACAAAACGATCAGAATTTCCCTCATGGAGGTCACCGAAGCCCCACGGGATTGATCACGTAAACGCGTCAGATACTGACTTCGCGTCATTACCTTCGGCGTAAGGTATTGCTCATGAAGAGCGTCGCGAGCAGCAATCTCCTCCGGCGTCCTCGCCGGGTCACCAGAGATCCAGATGCCCAAGCTATGACCCGCTATCTCTTTGAGACGCTCGTCCGCACAAGCGGAGTGAATCTATATTCACTATGAGCTTTAGCTATCGCTATCTCGGCAGCTCGAAGACGAGCTCTTTCCTCTATGAGGATTATCTACACTTGCTCTTCATCGAGCGGATTCGTAATAATGTTGGACTCAGCGTCCCGTGTCTGCACAATGCAGTCAAGACATCAGCGGCACCACGTTCTAAGAACAAATTAGGGGCCCGCAGACGTTCATACGGAGGAGAAGGCATGAGCGAACGCCGCACTTTTTCCTCCTCCTCTGATTGAGTGACTTTCAAAGTCCACCATTCCCTCATCGCCAAGGAAGCTGCTAAGAGTCTGTGACTCACGCTTGATTGTCATGAGACAAAGGAAAGAAAAACACAACCAAACGATTAGCTGTTCAGGTTCCAACCTCAAAGAAGAAATGAAGCGAATGTTGTCACCCGGTGTCAACAGTCTGATGCGGAACCGATAATCGGGCACAAATCGTTGCAGAAACGAACGGGTGGTACACTTATCAATGGGGAAAATATCCTCGATCTAAGCTCAAATAGTTAGTTACTAAACCCAGGGACAATCCGTAATAAAAGAGTCGAGCCAATATAAAGATGGCACCCAAAAGCAGTTCAATG
>NC_090610.1:12481918-12497222 GCF_004359215.1 Bremia lactucae | reverse complement strand
GCAGAACTCATGCGTCTCGCACGCTGGTTCTTGCCATCGCCCTTTGGGAAGGGAGTCCTCTTGCTGGGCATTTTTGCCCCAGCAGGGACCCTGGCATAGCAGCGAGCCATCATATGGCCGCGCTTGCCGCATTTAAAACAGACCACGTCTGCATTGCCCAACTCCATAGGAGTGGCATCTGTCCTCTCGGCCGACGGCTTATACCAAGCTGTCGCCGAGGCACTGTTGTAGGATTGCTCCTCAACTAAGGCAATTTGGATTGCCTCTTCCATCGTCGACGGCACCTTTCTGAAAAGGGCCTGTCGCGATGGGCCATGCCGTAGTCCGTTCATAAACGTGGGCACCTTAATGTGCTCCGGAATCGGACCTACGGTTATGGATGCGGACAGCGAGCGCATCTCTTGCACATACTCTTGCAGAGATCGCTTCGCCTGTCGCGCCCCAAAGAAGCGCGCCTGAAGCAACACTTCGTTGTTCGGCGGCTGGTACATGGCGCGAATCTTATCCTTAAAGATCGCCCATGAGGGGAACGCTTTTCTGTCCGCCATAAGCGCCGAGTAAGCCCACTCTGAGGCCTTACCGCGCAGATGCGACATAGCGTACGACACCATCCGGCTGTCGTCCTCGATGAGCTGGGCGACACCACATTGCTCCACGGCTAAAAGCCAGTGGACAATCGTGTGCGCCGCAGTTCCATCGAACTTGGGCGGGTCCATCCGAATGGGCCTCGGCTGATGCGGCCGGGCAGAGAGCATCTCAACAGTCCTGTTGAGAGCCTCGCTCCGAGCCTGCTCATGCCTCAGCTCATCCTGAGTCTGAGTGACGGACTCCGCCGCAGCATGGCTCTGTGCCTCGGACGCGGCCCTCCGCTGTCCGAGCACAAATGCCTCAAACTGCTCCAACTGAGCAACATGTTGCTCAGGAGGACTACCCAGGAGCCTGGCCAGGGCTTGTTCACCAAGTCCCTGCGCCATTAGCCCTGCCACCTCCCGATGATGTTCGGAGAGGTGGGGAAAATGAGCCCAATCAATGTTGAGGCTCATCCTCACGTACACACGCAGAGATGCGGGTCGTGGGAAGGATTTCAAGTGCTACCAAGTGTAGGCGGGCACGTCGTAATGCGGCCACGCTCTACTTAGCACACACCCTAGCACAGCGAGGAAGCGGTTTGCACCTGCTTCTCTTGCGTGCAGTGAGGTAGTTGTGGTGGGCGCGCAAGCGACCTCACCCAACACACTAAGAACTCTGGTGAAGTGACGTCACGGGAGCGGTAATCCGTCTCCTCGTGCGCACTTACCAAGTAGGTAGTAAATTTCAGACTGATTTATATTTAATAGAATTAAATACAAATACCTATTTTTACCAATTAAAATGATATCTCTATAGATATCATTTAATATGTATTGCGAGCGTATCTTTATAGATACCTCGCGTAACTGATGACGCTAGCCGTCATCATGGATGACGCTGGGCGTCATCCCTCCTAATGTGAATGCACCCATTTGCATCACATCCACAAGGGTTGGTCACAAATGTGCACCACACCCGAGTGTTGGGTCTAATTACTATTATTTAGTAATTGACCGTCCCCTTAAGTACCAAATGTACTTAATGGGGACTGTGTAACATTAGGGCAACTCTAGCCCGTTACACTAGCACAGCGAGGAAGCGGTTAATACCTATTTTTACCAATTAAAAATGTCATCTCTATATATAACACTCAATATGTATTGCGAGCGTATCTTTCTAGATACCTCGCGTAACGGATGACGCCCAGCGTCATCCGTGATAATGTGAATGCACCCATGTGCATCATATACACAAGGGTTGGTCACAAATGTGCACCACACTCGAGTGCTGTGTCTAATTACTATTATTTAGTAATTGACCATCCCCTTAAGTACACCAAGTGTCCTTGACGGGGACTGTGTAACATTAGGGCAACTTTAGCCCGTTTCACATATAATAGATGTGACAGCCACATAGGCGTCTCCTCAACTGTGGGCAAGATTTTAATCCCCCTGTTTTTCGACGGTGTCAAGGCCTTGCCGCAGGTTGTCAGGGTAGTTCTTGCCGGTAGACAGAGCCTCAATGGGAGCAGCCATCTTCAAGCATGTCACTACGTGATAGTTAAGCGCAGGACGAGATTCAAAAGCGACATCGGACGCTTCTGCATGGGACTCATGGCGTTAAGTCGCTGGTGAATTTTTAACACGAAATTGGAAACTCAAGCCTGCAGTGTCAGATTATTTTGCTTGCCCTTTTCTCGCTATTGGTACAAAAGGCAGTTCCTTGCGTGCGTTGTGTTATGCAACCGATGCTTTCGACTTCATTTGCATTCCGTCGCATTTAATGCTGCCCACGCCAGTGACTTGGCAAAAAAGTCTTGCAATGCTCGGGATAAAGCTGATTGTTGCGTCTTTGATTTCCAGATATCACGTCGAGTTAGATAGTTCCGAGACACGCAATCTCATTCACACTTTCAGCAAAAGGTGAATTCATGCCAAATTTCGGAACGAAGCCTATTCCGAGCTCATAGGCTCGAAAAGTTGCACTTTTGCGGTGTAAATGACTCAAGAGATTTTTCTAGCGTAAGAGTTTGTTATCTTTGGCTTTAGCCATTAAATCTTTGAGAGAGACACTACTTATATACAGAATAAAGAGAACTTGAATCTTAACGCTGTTTAAATGATATGAACGCAATAAACATGAAGAAGTATTTGACATTAATTTACAGTTTATACCCCTTTACGATAACTTTTTGACTTCTATTAACTCGCCACCTTCTATGTCGTAATCCTGATCAAGCATGAATTAATTTACATGTCGATAAAATTGTAGTCGAGTCCTCAATTATAGCAACTAACTCACCTTGAATGTTTGGATGCTTTCATTTTTACGCCATCAATTATAAGCAACAAGCTCGATGTTTTACACTTTCTTTTATTTGCAAGTTTCGCAAGCAAGCCTTGGATCTTGGATGTCTGTAAGGCATACATCATGTTTCAGCATCATGCGAGTTGATTACTTGCTTTAAAAGCCTACTGGAATGATGCGATGTGTCTGTGGATCCCCTTCTGCAAATCACAGCTGGATGTCAATGGTTTGAGGCTGGGCTTCGACCTTCTTTACTTTTACCAAGATCTCGTCATTGTCGATTAGCCCGTAAAACTTTAAATTTTCATTTAGTCGAAGATCTTGATCATTTATGCTCATAACAACATCGTCTGGGTTGGTAATGCCATGTCGTTGGCAGAAACTCCAATGAAGTTTAGCGGCTGTGGCAGTCTTTATATACACGCAACAAGAATTAACACAACTTGCAAATGCCATCGAATTTCTTGCTTAGTACCGAATCAATTTTAAACACTTCCGATCGCTTCCCAAACACCACTAGTCGTAAGCGAATATACGTCTTTTTACTGGCCTCGCTCTGCTTTGAGTAATCCACTTTGGCTTCCACAATGTCACCAGACTCCAAATCTACACTTTCTGGAGTCTCCGTATGGCGCAAAGCTTCACCATCGAGTGAAAGTATTACTGCGGATCGTGGAAGTCCATGCAGCTCGCAAAACTTTGTGTGAAGCTGGTCAAAGGTTTCTTTCTACCAAAACAGTAAAGCAATAAAAATAAGTGCTTGATATCTCGAACGTATCAAAGGCACTGCTTACCTTGTGAACGCATATCTCATCCACAGCCCCTCCGTTCGAGCGAAGTTGTAGCGTGATTCGAGATCCTTTGTCCACGACACGCTTCGTATAAGGCACCACGTTTTCAGCAATGACAACCTCGTCCCTCTCATCATTCGAGTCTGAATCTAGCGAGATCACTTTCATGTTATTTATAGTTGTTTGTCGCTTCGTAGTCGACACTTTTTCTAAAATGGCTCGCGTCTGATTCAGCAACTTGTCTTTCTCCAGTATCTCGCGAATCTCTTTTTCGAGACTCTGCTTCCGTAACTCTTCGGCTTCACGCTCGCTGGATGTGCGCAAGTCGTCATCGTCTTCATCGCTTTCATTTAATCGCTTTCTCCCTACAGTAGCAGCATTGCTATATCAATCAAGTGCTGTGATGCAGCTCTCGCTACTCTATATTACCAGCTCTTGTCAGTATCAAGCTCGTCTTCCTTGACGGCAAGCATTCCTTTCGGCGCTTAGTTGGCGTCACTAAGATCGTCAGTTCCTGACAATCTTCGTCGCCATCTTCGTCGTCGGAAGAGGACGAGAGCGACACTGCAGCAATTTATTGCATTCGAAGCGTGTAAGCAATTATGCTTATCACAAAAAAATAGATAAAAATAAAAGCAATCAAGTCCTTCCACGCACCCATCATCTGACGCTTCTTGTTGCGCTCCAGCGTGCTGTAAAGCTTCACATCTTCGTCCGAGCTCATTATGTCCTCGTCCTATTAAAATCAAGAATAGAATATTACCAATCACCACGCATATAAAATTGCATTGCCATGTAGTTTTGGCGAAAAAAATAATCAAAAGGTACGAACCGTAGCATACCGGCAAGTGGACTCTATGTATGTTGCATGTTCGACGTTTAGCTGTGACAAAGCAATAGATAGCATCGGAGCCGTAAAAGTTGTGTTGCTTCTCACTGAGGCTTTTGACTCGAGCCCTCTCTTCGCTTTGTCTAAATAATGCTGTTGATTGAATTTCTTGCTCCCTTTTTCGAAATGGGTGCTGGTGAGCTGCACGTTGGCAAACATAAACCTACCATACTTGTATGCAAGAGAAGGCAAGGGTAGTGACCATAAACAAGCTCCTGAAGACAAAGAGTTCGACCAGTTTGGACTGAAGAAGATGAGTTGTCCGGGACATTGCCTGATGTTTCGAAAGACAAAGAAATTCTCGTACCGACATAGATCTATCTGTACGCTTTGCAGACTTTTTCGGCGCTTTACCGAACGAAGCTTTAGGGGCGCTCACAGGACTCGCTCGCGCTCGGCGCTTTCATAAGGACAATGCACATATATTCGTAAGGCTGCGCAAGCGCAATCTGTGAGATTTTGCACGTTTTGGACTTTATAAAATAAAAGCATGACATAAGCTACAATTGCGCCTTTTGACGCGTCAGATAAGTACATGGGTAAAGTAAAATTGTGGGAGCAGCGGCTTTTTTAAGAGTTCGGAGAAAGTTAAACTGCTAATGAAGGCCACGATGCGTTTTACGGTCTCATTGTGGTGACGGATGCTTTGACGCGCCAGCATTAGTATGGCACGATTCAATTTAGATTTTTAATTTCCGATTTATGTTAAGCTGGAGTTTACTCATGATGCAAAGGCGCATACTTCTATCACCATCCATCGTGCTGTGCTACGATCTACTGAGCGAATGATAGCCATCCTGTTAAGCACCCGTGGCGCTGTGGATCTGTCCTCGACAAGTGGCGGTGCTGCCGATTGCTGAAGCGCAACGTGATTACGCCCACGAAGTTGCTGAGAAGCTGCAAAAAGCTACCCCTTGTAAATTGTGTATGAATGTAAAAGACGACCGCAAGACTTTGAAGAAACGAGTGCGTGAGGCACAAGTGGTGAGTTCAAATATATTGTTGCGGTTGGTGACAAGGAACAGGCATTGGGGGGCTTCAATATTCGAAGACGGGATAACCAAGCACATGGTGCGAAAATCTGACAGACATTAATAAAAGCTTAAAGGCTGCATTCGATCGCTGCACGGAAAGCATTTCTTGCAAATAGGAAAGACACAATAGAGCATATAAACGCAAGCTTAACTATTTCTTCTCAACCATTTCCTACTACAGCGCCTTTTCCAAACCCATATTATCTCGAGCTTTTGTACCTCTGTTTTTTAACGATTAGTTCTAAATTAGTATTAACTCGCAGACTTTGAACGATAACTAAATGTCCTTTATTAAAAGTGTTGTGGTGGGCATTTCAATCCGATATCACCAATTTGTATCAAACGATACAACAACATTTTTCTTCACCAATTCCATAAAACCAGCAAACAAGGATGCTTGTAGAAGCTGCGTATAAAGTGCTTCTTGCGACAGCACTTAATGGTTTTCTCGTGGCGCTGATCAGCGCAACTGTATGGCCTTGATAGCGCTCCTCCATTTTCTTCTAACTTCACGTCTATGAAATTTTTATATGTATATATTGCATGCGTGCTTGCAACTTTCTGTGAGTGTTCACGGGTAGTTTAGCGGAGTACCCAGCACCTTAAGTTAAAGAAAGACTTAAAGGCTCAAAATGCTTATCAAAGTAACAAATCGGCGAGACGTACAAGCTCGGAGAGCTTCTCTAGTCTTGGCTCAAGAGATTTAATAATAAGACCTCACACGGTGACAAAGTGCCAAGAGTATGTGCTATAAAAAGCCTTAGGAGGCACGAATTAATTCTTGGTAAAATGTGGAATTGAAATTTAATCCTTGTTCGGATTGGTGTACAAAAACATAAATAGTATTTCCTACAAGAGAAATAATAACTATTATTTCCTATAAGAGAAATAATGAATTTTATTTCCTATGAAAGGATATTAATACAGAAGTACGAAATTATTAAGGAGCTGATAATGAGCCTTCGGTTTCCGCTAATTGGCCTTCACCTATCATGTATTAAAAAGCGATTGGATCTGGAGGCCTCTGATTGGTCAGGGTATGTAAGGTTTACTTTTGGAACTAACCCTCTTGGTGCCCTTGATTCTTGTAACATAGCCCTCAGCTGCTGCAGCGAGCTTGATTCAGCGTGTCGAAGACAGCTTCAAGAGGTTCTAGGCATTCGAAGAAGACTTAATATTTGATTATGGGAGCTTAACTACGTGGTGATGACATTCAAATAAAAGTAACCTGTATGTATATACCTTGTCAACGACCATCTACATCTACAAGCAGCGCCTGACGCACCCCACCAGCGCCACAGATCGAAAATATCGAGCCTTCGATCCTGTACTTTGTTCTGAGCATCCTGCTCTTGACATTTAATTGTTGGTGTAGATGTAGATGATCGTTGACAGGTTATATGCATACAGGTTACTTTTATTTGAATGTCATCATCACGTAGTTAAACTTCCATAAACCACATTTCAAGTCTTCTTCAAATGCCTAGAGCCTCTTGAAGCTGTCTTCGACACGCTGAATTAAGCTCGCTGCGGCAGCTGAGGGCTATGTTACAACAATCAAGGGCACTAAGAGGGTTAGTTCTAAAAAGTTAAGCCTTACAAACTCTGACCAATCAGAGGCCTCCAAATCCAATCACTTGTTTAATACATGAGAGAAAGGCCCATTAGCGGAAACGGAAGGCTCATTATCAGCTCCCAATTATTATTCATTATTAATTTTTACTTCAATAGCTCCAATATTACCAAAGTTGATAGTATTGACGCAATTAGACATTAGTCCTGTTGATTATATTGAATCAATCCCGCCAATCGTTACAAGATACGATTAGGCGTCGCGCAAGGAGGCGCATTGCATAGTAAGTTATTAATATATTAAAGCCAGTATATAAGAGATCGTTATGAAAGAACTTAATATATGTTAATACAGCTTTACTTTCTCCCTATTCTAATGCCTTAGAATTTACCTTTAGTAGCTAAGACTTCTTAGTTACTTAGAACTTCCCTCTGCACATCGTGATCATGAAGTAGTCGAGACACCCCACCTTCACTGTAATCAGTGTAGGTTGACTGGTATATTAGCGAAAGGTGCCCCGTCTCACCTAGTAGCACTGTGAAGTCTTTCAAAAGCCCACGCACGTTTTATCAAACGTGGACACGTCGGATGACGGAGGAGGGAGCTTTCAAGCCCCTCAAGAAGGCTGTTACACAAGGCGTGAAATGTTTACTCATTTGAGTCACCTTGTATGGAGAGCGATCGAACGTATGAGCTCGGTCGTAGGCGGGCCAGCCGTTGGCGCCATGCTGTTCACTCTGAACACAGATAAATAACATGCGGCCATAGCCGAGTTCATACAGCATGAACTCGACGGGGCCCAAGAAAAAGTAGCCTTGCTTCACCAGCAAAGCTCCCAACTCGCGGAGGTGTTGAGAGAACTGGATGCTTAACAATTGGAACTGTTGAGACAGCAGCATGTGTATGCTGCTTACGGGCCGACGCTCCCGCGTCGACCTGAAAGCTTAAAGATAGAAACATCTAAGGTATAGGCAGTCGAAGACGACTCTTTTATGGGATGGTTCGTCGAGTTAGACGACGCCATAGAAGCTCGTCGTATCAGTGATGATGCGATGAACGTGGAATTTGGCATGTCCAACTTAGCCGGACGTGCCAAATCTTGGGCCTTGGGGCTCACGCTTCACGACCCATTAGTCTTTAAGTGGTATGAAGTTTAAGACTCGGCTCAGACAAACATATGTGCCGAATTCTGGACTCGATCCAAGCTCCTGACTTTGAAGCAGTGCAAGCATGACATTCACGCTTATGCCCAACATATACGATACCTGGTCAGTTGTATCGTGGGTCGTCCAATTGATGACAGACACAGGTAACTGTATTTATCAAAGCGGACCTGTTAAGACCGACCTGCTAGAATGAGAGTCGCTAGACCAAACGATCTCTATAGGTACAGGAGGACTTTAGCCTGAAACAGGCTTTCGTCCACGGTCCAGAACCAATGGATCTCTCGTATGTAGAGAGCGAAAAGCTACGCTCTTCAAGTTAGAAACGATTACAGAAATGTAATCGTTGACAAAAAATGGGCCACTGCGCCTATGAGTGCAGTGCTCCACGGCCAGTGTATAGAAATACTGAGCGAATGACCGACCTCCCGCCAGGAACAGCGAAGGATGCGGATCCGACGTTGCTACAAAATCTTAATGGTGAGGCGGATCGTTAGAAAAAGGTCGGGGTCAGTAGGTGTGGAGCGCCCTACGGATCCAGCAACGTCAAAAGAATTTGCATGCCTTCTAACGAAAGTTGCTCCTCAACCGATGGCGTTTGTACGAGGTGATTGTCCAATGGCGAATGTTCGACTGCTTTTGCTGATAGTGTATAACTGCACCATGTGATGAGATTACCTCATCAGCCTGAAAATTGTAGTGAAAGATAAAATGCCACTAAAATCCTTAATTGATGTGGGCCGTCGAACAATTTCATTCGACGCCAATCGCATGAAGATCGCAGACTCAAATTTATTGAGCGCGATCATATTCTTACGACGATGACAGTTCGCCTAGCAACAGGCACATTTATTTTAGCAACAGGCGCATCTATTATAGTAAGAAACTCGTAGTTGGCATCCATTACACATTAAAGGGTAAACCGTACGATGATAATATCATAGTACTAGATTACAAATTTGGAGTCATCCTTCGATTATCATAGCTCCGAAAGTACTAGCCATGTATAAACTCGCAGCATCAAGCCGTGACGATGCCTGTCTCTCGTTCAGCAGAGAGTAATCTGATAAACGTCTTGGAGCGTCCCCAAACGTGTGGATGCACGAGGAGTGAGTGGATGGCCTCAGTTGTGGCTCGGTCGTTTGCACGACTGCACAAGACCTCAGTGTGAAAACCCATACCACTGTGGAGTTAGACCCGAAGGCTGTGCGCAAGCACAGGCAGTGTCGGAGGTTCACCATTGTGACGTGGTTATAGTTACCGACGGCTGTGCACAAGCACAGGCAGCGTCGAAGTTCGAACACTCCAATAATTTGAGAGGTACGAAACAAAGATGTTTGCTTGAAAAGCAAAGCCAAGAAAATTGGAAACACCTGTCTATAGTAGCCAGTGCGAAAGTCCTAGATCGATTGGAGAGTTGATTGTAGCGAATTTAGCAGTAGTTGAGCTACCGCAGCTAGAGGCAGTTGAGGAGGTTACTCCCCAAATAAAACTTGAGGCATAATTCCCAATATTCTGTTTAAAAACGTTTCCAGAAACCTGTGGTCAAAGGTTCCAAGCTACCTTTGGAAATAAGCTCCAAAGAGGAAACTGAGACAATGAATGTCTCAGTAAACAATGGATTAAGTGTAGGCTTTTATATACTTGATCTGATTGCGCCTCCAAAGTTAATTTCGGATATAAATCAATTGCCAACGCTAGAATCGAAACGGTTCTTGTCTGATCTGCATAGTGGGAAAGTCAAGCAGATCTACGGACTCGTCACAGATGAGAAGTACGTGGCTGATCTTCGGTCGGAATAGTATATCCTGAGAACGAACTGGCTCTCAGCAGCTCATCGATGGACGAAAGCTTCCTCGATGAGAAGACTCGGATTGAACGTTTACGTCCCAATCCTGGGAGTCTTTGAGGACAAATCTTTGATATAAGGATTTGATCGAATTGAAGGATCTATTCCCTGATTCGGTTCGGTTCGAGTTGCCTAAAGATAAAGGCACTCTACACGAAATCGACCGGATTTCAAGTTCGAAATACTGTGTCATGAAGCAGTAGCCATCGCCTCGTGAACAAGTATTATTGATAGACAAATTATTTTGCCAATCGCTTTGCTGTGGGCCATGTGAAGGAGTCGACTTCCCCACATAGCTCTCCGACACTCTGTGGCGTAAACAACATGGTAAGGGTGGATTGTGCATACGTTTAATAAATTGAACGTTGCAACGGTACTGGCGCAAATGCCGATACCACGAGAAGACGTAATCACTGATGGTTTGTCAAAGAATACTGATATTTCGTCAATGAATCTGATGGATGAATTCTGTCAGACTCTTATGCGTGAACAGGATATCCAGTAAGCACCCCAACCAGAATGCTACGTAAGCGGCTAGTTATGCCACACATTTTGGATGTGTGTGCGATGTACTTCAACATCCCGCTTTCCGCAAATGGCTCTCATATGAACGAATACGTCATCAAAATATTTCGGGTCGAAATCCCGCACCGATCTGAGAAGATTGATTTCACATCTGTTCAATGTTGCAGGACACTTATGCGTAAGCATAACTTGTATGCAAATCTCACGAAGTGTATATCGCTGCAAGCGAAATACCACTTCTTATGTGCTTTGTGGGTAAACACGGTGTACGCCCGGATCCGGAGAAGACCAAGGCGATCACCGACTGGCCTGTGGCAATCGATGTAAAGGGACTTCGAAAGTCCATCGGCTTAGCGGCGTACCTGCACAAGTATTCACGCAATTTTGATCTTAAAGCGTTAAGTGCCTTCCTAAGGCTTGCGCATTAATCTGTAAGAGATAGAAGCCTTTCTAAGGTATATCCTCTTGGGCACTAGTTGCCACTTGGTTCTACGAACCCCTGAATCCTTTGAACTAGGATTCCTTAAGCTTTAATAGCTTGTACGACTCCCTGGGTTGTTAAACCCATTAGTTCAAATAGAACTAAGTGATTTTCTGAGTCTGGAAGTCTTCCTCTGACTTTAGGAGCGAGGTAGCTCCGCTACACTTAGTCCTCCCTGCGTTGTCCTCTCCTTGATCTGCTCTTTTGCAGCTTGGTTATATATGTACATTACCATCGGCTTGACCACGCGCACTCTTATCTTTCGTCGTAGCTCCTTCAAACCTTTTAGCTCACGCGCCACCAGGCAAGCTGCCACGAACTCGGGAATAAGTAATAGTTTATCTTCATCTTTGCCGTCTTGTTCATCACCAACAGGTGTACGCGTCATTAGCTGTTACCTGCTACAAATGAAGTTGAAAGTTACTTTGCGTTTCTTCAGGATGATAATCGTCCTTGATGTCGTATGGCACTTGGCTTTTGGCCTGGCTTATTTGTCGTATACCCCAGTCGACTTGCAGAACATATTGACATTGCGATATTCGCCACAGCCCTTCGTCTTTAAGATGTAGACCTTGCAATCGAATGAGCGTTCAACAAAGGACAAAAATGCTCAAACTTCTGAGCAGCCAGGTCTTTCTTCCACGCAGCAATAACTCTACAGTAGTTGGACGCGTCATCAACAAAGTTGAGCATGTATCGGGTTTCATTTCGATTCAGTGGCGTCATTGGACCTTTTAGATCACTCCACCAATTCGATCAATTGGTAAGTGCGTGCAACTATCCTTCTTAAATTGTGAATTCTCGCTTGTATGCCTTGTGCACATGTTAGGCATTTTGCTCGAGTTCGGTCGACTAGTTTAATTCCCGAACCTGGACTGTCGGCAATTTTTTCAACCGTATCGTCCATGAGATGTCCAAGACGATTGTTTAGCTGCAGAGCGGCAAACACCACCTTGTCCCTGATAAATAACGATTTTTCACCTCGAGTGGAACACTGTTTTCTTTTTCGACCTATAAGGCTCGTGCCCCGGCGCTAACACGCTTCAAAACTTCTTCTCTTCAAGCTTGCAGTATAACATTAAATTATGGGCGAGGTCTTTCGAAAAATAGACTTTACTTAAAGTGACCACATGCCATGTCCCATCCACTGTTGTACGCAACATTATTTGGCCAACCTTCGTGACATTCATCAACTGACCATTCGCACGATTCTACCGCATTGAGAAGGGTGGTGTTGTCCATCACCAGGCACCACTATCTAAAATCATGTCGGATCTTGACTACTTAAATTGTCGCTGACATACAAAGCGAACGGCACTTGGTTTCTGTTTACCTTTTTTGAGCTTTCTCGCTTGGTTCGATCGACTTGGTTGTAACTCCAGCATCGCTTCCCATCACCACCTGTGTCGCATTGTGCGAACTTCGATTATTATAACGGATTTCAGTACGTTGTTTCCACAAACTAACCACATTCGCCGATGACAATGATCCAGAGCGTACTCGCTCAGCGAAGCCATGGGATGCAAATGCCGTTTGCTTTACAGCAACCTTAAGCGCAGCCGCAGCAACACTTCCTCTCGATTTTTCAACCTATCGCGTTAGTAAATATACAGCCGAGGCAGCAATTCTTACCCAGCAGAAATTTATAATTGAGAAGCCGACTGTCAACATATAAGGGTACCAATTGAGCGTTTCACTGACAAAGAATAATACAGAAGACTTGGTGCTGTAATCAAAGAATAGGGGTTGCAGTCCCTGAACGAACTTGGTGCAGCTCAACAACTCAGTGAAGACGAATGGCCAGAAAGGTTTAAGATGAGACTCCTAATGTAGCGGAGCTACCTCGCTCCTAAAGTCAGAGGAAGACTTTCAGACTCAGAAAATCACTTAGTTCTATTTGAGCTAATGGTATTAACAACCCAGGGAGTCGTACAAGCTATTAAAGCTTAAGGAATCCTAGTTCAAAGGATTCAGGGGTTCGTAGAACCAAGTGACAACTAGTGCCCAAGAGGATATACCTTAGAAAGGCTTCTATCTCTCAAAGATTAATGCGCAAGCCTAAGGAAGGCACTTAACGCTTTAAGATCAAAAGGGGAACTGAACTTTATTTAATTATATAAAAAAAAATCTAAAAACCTTACCCTAGCTAATTAAAATAGATTTTGGCTGCCAGATTTATATCTGGCGGCGACCACAATTATTACCCATAATAAATGGGATTTAAGTAACTAACTATTTGAAATTAGATAAGAAGATATGTTACCCATAAAGTAAATGTACCACAACAACGGTTCTCCAACCGATGTGTGCCCAATTACACCCTCCCCCATCAGACTGTTGACACCGAGTGACAACATTCGCTTCATTTCCTCTTTGAGGTTGGAACCTGAACAGCTAACCGTTTTGGTTGTGTTTTCCATTCCTTTGTCTAATGACAATCAAGCGTGAGTCACAGACTCTGAGCAGCTTCCATGGCGATGACGAAATGGTGGACTTTGAAAGTCACTCTTAATCAGAGGAGGAGGAAAAAGAGCGGCGTTCGCTCATGCCTTCTCCTCCGTATGAACGTCGGCGAGCCCCGAATTTGTTCCCAGAACGTGGTGCCGCTGATGTCTTGACTGCATTGAGCAGGACACGGGACCCTGAGTCCAACATCATTACGAATCCGCTCGATGAAGAGCAAGTGCAGATAATCCTCATAGAGGAAAGAGCTCGTCGTCGAGCTGCCAAGATAGCGATAGCTAAAGCTCATAGTGAATAATAGATTCACTCCGCTTAGTGCGGACGAGCGTCTCAAAGAGATAGCGGGTCATAGCTTGGCCATCTGGATCTCTGGTGACCCGGCGAGGACGCCGGAGGAGATCGCTGCCCGCGACGCTCTTCATGAGCAATACCTTACGCCAAAGGTAATGACGCGAAACCAGTATCTGACGCGTTTACGTGATCAAGCCCGTGGAGATTCGGTGACCTCCATAAGGGAAATTCCGATCGTTTTGTTTCCAAACGAAACAAGGACTGAAAACGAAGTCTCATTCGAGAAATGGGTTCACTGGGCCCGCAAACTCCGTAATATCTGGAATATCAGAGAGTCTGGGGATAGAGGTGATGTTAGTTTGGAACGGATGCTTTGCTTCGACTTTGCTAAGCTTAAGGCCAAAGGCCAGTTACGTTCGGCATTTATGCGACAAAACGAAGAAAGGCCTAGCCAATATTTCAGTGCTTCGGTTGACCGTACAACCAAGGATCGAAGCCGCACTGAGGCTTTAGATCTACCTACTCCCACGTTTAGTGGTGGAAAGCGTCGTTTGACGCGAGTTGACCCTGGGCTTGGCGCTCAAAAACGTCAACGGCGTACGGGCAATCTTGCCGAAGAGGTACCTCGAACTCCCAAGAGTTTTCAGAAGAGGGGTACCCTAGCCACCTCACCAGATACTGGTATTGACCCTCACGTCGACGTCGCTTTAAAAGTTTCTCCACATGAAACTGAAGGTTCCCCCGCGCATCAAGCAGCGTGGGAGGGGGCCGAAATTTCGGCGGAAGCTTTTGATGCTCTACGGCACGAGGTGCAACTTCTTCGTGAGGTCCTTGCTCTGGTTGAAAGCTCTTTCGAGGCGGATCGGGACCGCCTTTCGACGCTGGAGCGTCAGCAGCCTCGTTTAGAGGGCCAGCTGGACATCCTGGTGAGGATGCAACAATCTGCGGCACGACCGCCTGTCTCGGCGCAAGCGCCTTCAAGTCCACGTGGGAAGGGTCCCGATATGGCGTAAGCAAGCCAACGTGAAACACCGGGTGTGTACGCAGCTTGCTGGGAAGGTTTAGCGCATAAGGTAGGCCCTTCTTGGCCACGACCGTAAATGGTCCAATAAAGCGCGGGCGCAATTTGGTCTTGAAGACCGCGGAAACCAAGTTGGTAGGTAGGTTTTTAGCATTTAGTAAAACTCGGTCTCCGACCATATAAGAATTAATACAGCTTCTGCCTTTGGCATCTGCTTGTTCTTTTTGTTTGTCTTGGCTATCAGCCATCGTATCCCTTACATGTCTTAAGACACTAAATCGCGTCGCGAGAAACTCGCTTACTTGTTTCCGAACGGTAACAGGGCTGATATCAGCAAGCCTATCGGC
>NC_090610.1:12447805-12480555 GCF_004359215.1 Bremia lactucae | reverse complement strand
CAGGTGTAACGGGGCACTACGACTTGTACTGTTTCAGTACAAGTCCACTTTACACTGCTTCAGTTGTGAGTGGTGCCGTTCGTTAGGTGACGTACACTGTACGTGCAGAGGAAGACTTTCCTTAAGAAGAGTTAACTTAAGAGGGTAAATTGAAAACTGTATTAATATAGTTAAGTGTCTCTTAATCTATCTTTGTAAATGCTGACTTAACTATAACCTAATATTAAACATGTAAATGAATTCTTATCTCTATCTTATCTTGTAACTCTCTTTGATTACTTCTACAGCTGATCAGTCTGCGGAATTAATAGATATAATGGCCTATACCAATTTATGGATTAGAATTCAGGATATTACTATATAAAGTAATATCCTCCAAATATTATCTACCTTTTAGATAATATATTAATTAACAACCTTTTAGTGTTAATTTCATGTAACGATACACCCCGTTACACTCGATGAGGGCGAAACAGTTGCGTCACTAGACTATTAAATTTTGCCGGGGCGTTGGAAGCCCTTGTGGCATAACCAGCCACTCCCATAACATGCCGCTTGGGGTGCCAACCGCTGTAAGCGGGATATCACTAGCTCGCATGAGCAATTGGTAGTAACCATCGACTAAGTCCAATGCACTGTACATCCCACCACCCCATATTGTTCGGAAGAACATTTTTTCTAGGAATGGGGGTTACTGCTGGTATAGTGGCAGCATTAAGCTTTTATAAGCATGTACAATGCGCCATTTACCATTTGGCTTTTTGACACAAAATGTCGGTGTCGAATGAGGAGATTTGCTCTTTCATATCATTCCAGCCTCGTGCTTAGCACTGAAGAAATTGTCAATGACGTCACACTGCTCTCTTAGTAAAGGCCATTGTCTTGTGACAGTATTTGGATCCCGGAACGAAGTCAATTTCATGACGAACATCTCTATCCGGAGGTAAAACCGATGGTAGATTATTACATACCACATCTTGGGATTCCTTAATTAAGGAATAAAAGGGATCCGTAGGATCTTTAAGGATCGATTACCCATTTTGCGCACTAAGTGCAGCTTTTGTGTCATCCAGGACAGCTTCGTCTAGAAAAGACGATGAGTCTAACTCAACGAAAGGTCGAATGACCACCATTTCAGATAAGTCACCAGCCTTTAAGGCTCGGCCGCACTCATCAATAAACATTTCGTCTAGTTTTAAAAGAGCATGTAACGAAGGGATTGCCGCCAGGCTCACCCCCCCCCCATCAATGTTACCGGTTACACCATTTACAAGCGTATGTACTTGCTCACTCGTATCACTTGGGAGGTTATACACGCTTCGTGTCCACACTCTCTTGGAGTGGAGACAGTACGCCTCTTAGAGGCCGGGACATTCACGTCCCCGGGTTTTCCAGCCTTTATTGGTTCTATACAAGACATGGTGTCTAATTTGACATCCGACAAGGAGTTAGGTAACTCAACTTCCTTATCCAGCGAACGTTTACGTGTCGCTTCACGTACATTGGGAGGTTTTGACCCAAAATGCCCTGGCGAACCGCCAATAGTGTCACTATCGACACTCAGTATGGTGCCACCTCGGCCGACAACACTCGATAGACTTAGACGTGCCACTTCACGTATCTCAGGGATATTGCACCCTTGATGAATCGGCCTTAGGCCAACAATGCTTTCAGCATTCAGTGAACGTTATTATAAACCGAGTGTCACTCGATGGAGTATGTGCCGTTCCACTTTTTTTCTACTGAGTCGGGCTCAGAATTAATGTTTTTAACATTTGAGTTTATTAATTCAGACATGCCAATGTCTAAAACACTGACGGACTCATTCAATGATCCGCGCCAATAGCGCTTTTGTTGCCTAGCAAAGGTGGGTTCATGACTCTTCAAAACTTTGCTAGGAACATTGCGCGTGGCGCCTAAGGTCTTAGACCTCCAATCGATCCATGGCTAATGGTGTTATACCCAGGCCATACCAAGGATGAGATCATATCTCGAATCCAAATCGAGGACGAGACAGCGTTCCATACTGTCAAAGTCCAGAAACTTTATACCTAAGTTCAATGGAACTTTGAGAACAGTGACACGAGTCCCAGTCGCTAAGCGAACAGTGATTGTATCACCTTCATGCGCTCTAAGCGCCTTAACGTATTGTTGACTTCCTTCCAAGGGAAAGACGTCGAGCATAATTGCAAGACGCTCCTGAGTCAATTAAAATTGACCACGGCTATCAAAGCCCTTCACAGTCGCTTGAGCGACTAGCAAGCCAGGCTTGTACTCCCGCCCCGTGCCATTGAGCACCGAGCTAATTGGGGCTAGGTTCTGTTTATTCTCACCTCCTTTAGGTTCAATAGAGCCTAGGTCATCCCCAGTAGGGCGCCCCGCACCTACTGGGTATCGACGTTTTCCCGCACCATACCAGATCTGTGGTAATGGTCGGAGTTGGAGCTCTTTCGTGCTTTACGCGAATTTCGAAGAGGGCAGGCAGGGCTTTTATATTTCGTGCTTCCGCGCATATAACATCTACGGATGGTCTTATGCTGTTCCACAGCTTGAAGAGCCTCTTCTCCGTCCTCAACGAGGCTCAAATCCATAGCTTCCGCTCTATTAGACGGAACCCATGTGCTCAAGGAGCTTGTTCGGTAAACAGGCGTGCTAACGCGAGCAGACATAAAGTCAAACTCGGCGCGTAGCGCTATGGCAACTGCCTCTTCGAACGTAGCCGGATGAGATCGGAACAATTCCGTCCGGGCAACGCCCTCATTGAGACCCCATACAGATGGTCACTACAATTGCTTCTTGCACCGGGTCTTGATACATAGATGCAATGAGAGTTCTCAAGACCTCGACAAAGTCCCGTAGTGTTCGTTTACCTTGTCAAGTCGCTAGGAGCCATGCTCGCATGCGAAAAGCCTGATCAGGCGGTGCAAACATGATGGTCATTTGCTGTTTCAGCGAATCCCATGAGGAAAAGCGTCGTTTATGGACGTGCTGCACGATAGTGACCACTCCATGGCTCTCCCTCCAAGTTTGGAAATGGCCATAGCCACATTTTGCCGTTCTGTTAAGAACAAGGCGGAATCAATGGACATTTTCATCTGCTTAATCCAAAAAGGGAGATTTTCTCCCTCTTTTCCCTCAAATTTATTCACATTAACAGTTAGAGGGTGAGCCCTCGGCTCTGAGTCAGGTACAAAGATGCACCGGGTTGGCATAGATGCCGCTAAATGGTCCTGTACCTGCCCGATCAGGGAGGCTTCGTACCGCATGAAGGCTTCAAGCCTTGCATGCAGGACCTCTGGTCCTTGGGAGATAATAAATTTCACGTGCTCAAGCCCGAATAAGGTTTTGAGCTTGTCATAAGCGGCGCGTTGCGCTTCTGACAATTCTGGAACCTTTTCCATTTTCGTGAGAAATTATTCTTGTAAAGGCTCAGGTGTAGATTGACTACAAGTGCTACCATCTGTAGCGGAGCTACCTCGCTCCTAAAGTCAGAGGAAGACTTTCAGACTCATAGAGTCACTTAGTTCTATTGAACTAATGGTTTTAACAACCCAGAGAGTCGTACAAGCTATTAAAGCTTAAGGAATCCTAGTTCAAAGGATTTAGGGGTTCATAGAACCAAGTGACAACTAGTGCCCAAGAGGATATACCTTAGAAAGGCTTCTATCTCTTACAGATTAATGCGCAAGCCTAAGGAAGGCACTTAACGCTTTAAGATCAAAAGGGGAACTGAACTTTATTTAATTATTTAAATCTAAAACCTTACCCTAGCTAATTAAAATAGATTTTGGCCGCCAGGTTTATATCTGACGGCGACCACATTTATCACCCATAATAAATGGATTCAAGTAACTAACTATTTTAAAATTAGATAAAAGAATATTTTACCCATAAAGTAAATGTACCACAACAACAGTTCTCCAACTGATTTGTAGCCCATTACACCTAATATCTAGATGATATCGCAAGTAAACACTTTGACGAGATGAAAGGAATCTTGGGATCGTAAATAACTACGGCTGTACATCTGATGAACAAGATGTTAGTGGTTTACGACAGAGAAGTTACTACACGCGGTCGATGCGAGCGCGTAAACAAAATGATTGCTCCTGGACGATACACTACCAATACTTGGTTGCCATCGCAAATCAGCAAATTCTCAGACAGCTTTGATCTTCAGTACATTTGTGAAGGGACAGTGACCGGGTTAAATGGGCCATGCATACAAGGCCTGATCGCCGTCGCACTGGCCATCTCAATCAGGCATGGAAGAAGGCGGATCTTACCGCGACATTCGAGCATGCTAAAGCGGCGTCCAAGAATTTGATAACGACGATCGAACCACCTCGGCGGGAGGGGGGGGGGCAGCTGAGCACGCTCTACGGGCTCTCGTGTCATATTGCTCATGGTTATGTTTTCATAGCTTTGACTTTTAAAATCTTTGCGTGAGTCACCGATTTTTTGTTTGTTTTTCGTAGATGATGAGTATTTAGTCAAACTACGTATCAGAAAAAGAATGAAATGTCCCTTCCTAAAAGCTTAAGTGAAGACGAATTTTCTCAGGCTCCAAAATCGTTCCCAGAACATGGTGCCGCCGATGCTTTGAATGCATCACGCATGACACCGGGTTTAGAAATGATTAATACGCTCGATGAGGAGCAAGAGCAGGCAATTTCCAAAAAAGAGCAAGTTTTTTGTTAGACGGAGGGCCCTGCAATAGCAAAAAAATGCTTATAGTGATTGTACATTTCATGTGGACGAGCGCCTTCGTGAGTCGCTGGCCAATCTGCAGCCCTGCGGATGGACCAAAGGCAAGAACGTCGGGGGGGGGGGTCGCTAAACGCGGTGCTCTACGTGGGCGATACCTTACTTCGCTGTTATGACACCGCGTCAGCATCTGATGCGTCTGTGTAGTTAAGCGCGTGAGCCTTAGTATCCTCAATTAGAGAAATCTTGATACTTTTTTTTCGAAACGAGTCGGAAACGACAACAAACTTTCGTTAATTTGATAGGTTCATCGGGATCTTCGCTTTCAAAATATTTGTTCATTAAGAGACTCGGCCAATACGGCCGATCATCGTTTAGACGGGAAATTTCGCTTTTTTTCGCAAAACTGAAGGATAGAGGCCAAGTAATTGCGGCATCTCGGCCGTACACGAGACTATTTCTAGGTAGCATTCTTCTGCTTTGCTTGCACATGCACCGTGAATTTTAACTATCAAACGGTCGAGGATCGATCCATTCCCACCTCAATGAAGCGTCGTTCGGCGCAAGTTGACCCTGAGCGTGGCGCTTAAAAATGTGAATGGCGCAAGGACAATCTTGCCGAAGGGCTACCTCGTGCTCCCACGAGTTTTCCTACTAGGGGTTAAAGCCACTGGCATTACCTCTTACAACAACGTCAATTAAAAGCTTCCCCACGTAATGCTGAAGGCCCCCCTAGTCGATGAGCAGCGCAGGAGGAGGCAAAATATCGGGGGGGGGGAGTTTTTTTGCGTTAAAGAACGAGGTAAAACTTCTCAGTGAGATTAATCGTCTATCGGAGAGCTCCCATGACGCGGAACAAAACAGGATTTTAACGTTGAAATGGCGTCTACCTCATTTAGAAAGCCAGCTGGACAACCTGATGAGGATGCAGCAATCTGCGGCACAGCCACCTGTCTCGGCGCAAGCGCCTTCTATTTACATGGAAGAATCCCGATTTGGCAAAGCAAGCCAACGTAAAGCACTGGGTGTATACGCAGTGTGCACGGAAGGATTAGTGCATAAGATTTGCTCTATTTTGCCATGACCGTGAATGGTCCAACATAGCACGGACGCAAATTGGTCTTCAAGACCGCGGACACAAGCTTTGTAGGTTGGCTCTTGGCGTTTGGTCAGACCCGGTCACGGCCGCTTCAGAATCAATATAGCTACTGCCTTTGGCATCCGCTTATTCTATTTGTTTGCCTTGGCTATCACCCATTGTATCACGTACATGTCAAAAGCAGTTAATAGCGTTGCGAGAGACTCGCTTACTTGTCATCATTAAGTAACAAGCTGGTATCAGCAAGCCGATAGGCTAATTCTTCACCACTAAGCCTTGAACACGTTGTGGTATTGTTCAATGGAATGCGTGGGTGGGTGGGATAGTTTCCATAAAGCGAAGTAGAGCCTTTTGAGGGCATGAACATCGCGATTTAATCCAAACTCAACAAATGGAAGCATTGGATTTCAGCGCTTTGGTGTCTGTACACACACTGCGCTGAACGTCTTTGATAACGCGTTTGACACGTTCAGTCTGACCATCGATCTGGGGATGGCCCGCTATTGACATGTCCGATCTAGCGACAAGCACTCAGAACAAAACTTATCGGTGAGATAGGAATCTCTATCAGAGACAATTGCCACATGCAAACCCTGTTGTCGAAACATGCGATCAATAAACAGCGTTGCTGAGCCTTCAGCATCAATGGCATCCGGCACAGTTGCTAAATGAGTAATTTTTGCTTAACTGGTCAACAAAGACCTTGATGCCGGTGTTGCTATCCGAATCTTTCGTAGGCCAAACACAAAATTCGAACTGACGGACTTCCAACGGCGGGCAAACTGATACAAGGTGCTGTTGCATGTGCCGGATTTAACCTTTTGGCAGATTTACAAACGTGCAAACACAGGTTTTTACCCATAAATATAGTTTGGGCCACCAATAAGCTTGGCTCACAGAGCCGTAGGTCTTTTCTCGGTCGAGACGACCACTAAAGAATAGTATCATGTGCCTCATATAGAATTCGAAATTTAGCTACTCATAATGAGGAACTTCATTGCGCGAGGAATCCGCTGCATCAGTGCAATGTCCTTAATACCGCTTTCTAATTAACAACTCAAAACTAATGTTTCGTGTTATTAGTTCCAAAAACTACCGTAGCCGCAAACAAGACAACAGATTTGTAATCGTCGGCCTCATTTGTGCATCTGCCACTAAACGAGACCCATCCGATGGATCAGAAGGTCCATCGGAAAACACGCGCCCCTGGCGCATTAGCGTCAGCTAAGACATTCGACTTACCCGGCATGTATTCAAATTTGAAATTAAATTCAGAGAAGAATGTAAGCCATCTTGCCATTCTAGGCGAGAGGTGCGGTGAATTTATTGCGGTTCGCAGCTTTCGACATACGAGAGGTCCATCGGTTCTGGACCTCCCAGTTCGTGTCGTCTTGGAGGACGATATGATGACCCACTAGCGCAAAACAATATAAGTCGAAATTGACAATATTAGATACGCATGAAGGCATTTCCACACCGACTGGAGCACACAATTCAGCAGTTTAACACGCGCAGGATGTCGTGCAAGCCCCAAAGTACCCTTTCGCGCAAAATCCGTGTTGCGAGAAAGATTCGAGTGAGGAAGTGTTTAAGGGCGCAACACCCGAAAATGCAGGGAATACGTATGGGGAAGAAGCGCATATGGCTGTTCGCCAAAGAGGCGATGATGCCTACAACAACGACTGGATGGCGTTTGCTGTTTCTGAGTTTGGTGAGTGCCTAAGTATCGTCTTTTACTATGAGCTTTAGCTTTCGCTATCTCTGCAGCTCGACGACGAGCTCTTTCCCACCGTCATGGCTCCGACAATGCCAAAGCAAATGGTCGCATTGACTATAGGGCTAACGCGTAATGAGCAAAAGCTAATCAACGACTTTCAGCGGCAAGCGGTATTTTGTCACTTTCACGGACGAGTACTCGCACTTTACCACGGTATTTAGCGAACGGCACGCTCGTAATGTCTGAGGGAGTTCAAGTTGAACTGGCCGCCCCGCTTGGATGAATAAATGGTGGCGTCCACCATATCTCTTGGCGATGAGAGTGCGCTGATAACAGTGAGATTGAGGTAATATGAATGTATACCAAAATATGTGGGTGTAACTGCAGGGAGCGAGTATTTACCAACGGTCGAATTCGCCATTATCGATAGAACATCGATGCAAGTAAAGCTTTCAAACTCATTGCTTCTAGAAGCTCGTAACTTAGCTTCCTGACACAAAATGTCGGTGTTAAATGCTAAGACTTACTCTCACGTACCATTCCAGCCTCGTGCTTAGCTCGGAAGAAATCGCCATGATGTTTCGAATGCGGGTTCAACAGCTAAATTCGTAGATGGAGGTTACATGGTTCCTTTAGTAATAACCGCTATCGTGTTAAACAGTATTTGATTCCAAGAGCCAAGTCAATATGATGATGCACACCTCTATCAGTAGGTAAAACAGACGGTGGATGGTGACACACTAAATCTTCGAACTCCTCAACTAAACGAAATAATGAATCTGAAGGATGATTGTGAACTTATGATCCATGTTTCGCACTAAGTGCCGCCTTCGTATCCTCAGCGACGGCTTTATTCAGATGCGATGAAAATTTCAGCTCAATATATTTACGATTGAACACAATCTCAAATAAGTCACCAGCCATTAAGGCCTAGCCGAACTCGTCCGCAGAAAAAGCGTCTAGCTCTTAAATAGCATGTAACGTTTGGATAGCCTCTAGGTTAACATTACTCTTAAAGCTATATCGACCAAGGTATATAGCTGCCCGTTGATATGACTCAGTGACGTTTCATACGCTTCGCGTCTCGCAGTACCCGACTTTTGCCTCCACGCATTCTTTATCGGGACTCAACATTAACATTCCTGGCCACAGCTAAACAGCAAGGTCACTAGGGCAAGTTTCTGCTGTAAATTGATGCCCCATGTGGGTCAACACTTTTCGGCGAAACTCCGAACTTCGTTATCGCTCCGGAGCGTAGTGAGGGCCCCTCCTTCAGTTAGACTCAAGCTGCGCAAAAAAGAGACTGGCACCCAGAAATGTTGCAGTCCGTAAATTTTAAACGGTTTCTCTCCCGTAATGGTGAAGACACTGTTTTAGTAGCATTTTAACGAAGGGCAATTGTTTGCGCCATTCTTTAGGTGTCGCTAATGTGCTCAATACATCTACCACGACTAGATCGGCTCGTTTAGTATGGACATCGGCCTGAGGATGATTGGCCGTTACATGTGGGGCTTGCAACCCAGCAGCTCAAACACATGACGTCAAAACTCGACGCAAACGCGGATGCTGGCTGCCAGCCCGACATCATAGACACAAGGCTCCGTGTAGTCGATATATGCATTTCAGGAACAAGAGAGCTGCCTCTTGCCTGAGATTGTGGTGCTTGGTGGTGCTAAATGCACCAACTTGCTCAGTCTGTGTAGAAAGACAACGAGCTTCACCCGAACCTTCTGGTCATGCCGCGCTGCATCCGTGCAATAATATAAAATGCGATTACCTATAAAGTTCGATGTACCCCGTACTCAATCGTGCCTTCAAAATAGTGTTCGAGTCTTTATAATCATTGCTACCAAGAGCTTGTAGCAAAGCTACACATTCTTCATCCGTGGGATATGCCGCGAAATAAGTCAGTGATTGGCGACAATCAGTGACTTCATAGCAAGTAGCTCTTTGTCACGGATTGTATTTGTGCCGCAGATTTGAGCTAAATCCACTAAAAAGCAATGACGGTGTTCCCGTTCATCCACGTCTGCTCGAAACAGAGCACTTCCTCGGGCAAAGTGAGATGCCTTGCAGACGACACTAAGAAGCCGATTTTGATCAGGCAAAGACAAAATTGGGGCATGTATAAGTTTTCTTCAACTGATTTAAAAGCGTCATTCTTGATACAAGTGCCGCACCATCCACATCCTTCTTGAGGATGTTGGATAATGGTCGAGCTGTATCAGCGTAATTTTTGCTGTACTTATACAAGTAGTTGGCAAGGCCAATCAAGTATGTGTTTACCTTAGCAGTGTCTGCTTTAAGGCCTTGCCCTAATGAATCACCCTGAGATGACACCATACATTGATCCCTTGAGAATCTATATCCTTCATCACACATATATCAAGCTGAAGGTATTACGAGCTCCATGATGCACCATTGAAAAGACATTAGTACGAGTGTCGAAGAAATTTTAGTTGCCCCACCCGTATCGGTGGTGGTCATCTATATCATCTCCTGCGAACTGTGTCAGCGCATAACGCTTGCACCGTCCAGCAATGCACCATTAAAGCCGCTGTTAATACCAGCATTTTCTTAAAGGTCAATCAGCTTAGAATTTATGTTTGGCATGTGTGCATGCCACCTGTTGCATGACCTTAAGTGGCTTAGCAAGCTTGACTTTGTTTACTCGATGAACCTCGGCGCTAACGCATCGGATCGTGGACGGCGACGTTGCCATGATTTGCAGGCGATATATCGTGGCTGCCACCTTTAAGCAACGTTTGTGGCCACAGAGAGAGGAAAATGGCAGCAACATTTCCCATTCTGCAGCGCAAAGATCACCGGTTTGTCCGCGCATCATTATATCTCATGGTGAAATATAGAAGTATTGAATCAACTATGAGGCACTTTGGAGCTGTCATCTCGGTCGAGCAAAGGCCAACGGCTCGGTGAGCTAGAGTTATTGGGGCCAAACTCATAATTGGGGCAGTACTCACGTTTGATTGAGAAATGCTTGGTGTTGTGATCGTCGATGGGAAAAACCCTCGGCACATTCAACCGCACCCCTTGTCAACATGTTCGTGCCCACAAAGTGGTGGGAGTCAAACAGTGTAAATTTTGGGTTTGGTCTACCGAAAAATTCAGAGGGAACACAGGCATAGTGGTCTTCGATGACCGATTGAGCAAGATGGCTCATTTAGCGGCTGTGCTGGGTACTGTTGATGGTGAAGGCACAGCTAAGCTATTTCTTGATCGTGTGTTTCGTTAACACGAATAGCCAGGGAAAGTTGGCTCGGATAGAAAACCCTGTTTACGAGTACATTTTGAGATAGATCTTCGGGTGCTAGGCTCTAGACTGGACATGTCCAAAGCGGATCATCCACAAAACGATGCCCAGATTGAGCGCGTTCAACGCAGATGCATAATGATTCGCCACAGCGTTGGAGCTTAATCTTTTGTGATGTTAAGTTTAAAATAAACAACGGCGCCCAATGCATCATTCACATTATACTCCATTCTATGTGAACGGTCCCACAGACTCACGTCTTCCGTTAATGTTACCACTACGTAGTTTGGGAATTAGTGTTAGAGGCATTCCGATTGGCTTACTGATCTCAGCTCTATTACTGTTCAAAAGCTGGTTAGCAATTTTCCACGACATGTTTCAATCTTCTTCGGATTATCCGAAGAGCAGTCGCTATAATCAATACAAAATAAAAGAACAAGCGGATGCTAAAGACACAAGATACTTTAATTACTATGCGGTCGGTTACCCAGTCTTACTTTATGCAAAAAGCCCACTTACAATTGTAGTTTATGCGGTCTTTAAGACCAATAGCGTGTACGCTCTATAGGACCATTACCGACCTCAGTGGCCGAGTGGTTAAGCACTGGAACTGGGACCGGGAGGTACGTGGATCGATATCCGCGGAGGGCGGTACGATGACACATCGCCGGAGATAGGCTAAAAAGCAGACGAGCAACCATCCAATGGATGGCCGCCCTGCCAACCCGCACCGAAGGTGTTTGATAGTTGGGTGGGAGGAGGCCCCGTAGCCGAAATTCCCCATAGTGTAATGAGGGGTGCGGGGTTCCATTAAGAGAACTTCGTCAAAATTGAATCTCTATAGGACCATTCAAGGTCGTTCGTTGCCAAGAAGGGCTTAGCTTATACATTAAACCTTCCACGCAAACTGCGCCATCCCCTAGTGTTTTACATTAGCTTGCTTAAGCCATACCGGGATTCTCGCAGCGGTGAATATTTTTAGGCACTTGCGTCAAGAAAGACAGCTTTCGTGTAGATCGCTACATTCTGATCAGGATGTCCACCTTCCATTCTAACAAAATTGCTAATGATCCTACGTCAAAAGACAGCTTCGGATATACTGTGAGTCAGAGCAAGAGTCCTACAGAGAAGATGCACCACATATTTTAAAGCGACAGTACTTTTTGCCGATGCTTCGTTCTCTCCTGCAATGCTTGAAGAGCGAGGAAACCTTCAAATTCCTGCAATAGGTGAGAATGGACGGAAATTCGGCCATTTTATGGCTTTTATTTGTGGTTGCACGTGCAACCAAAGCACTAGAGTGCTGGCTAGGAAGAGCCTCATCCTGTGTCTTGTACACGAATTTTGATTTGCCTTTGGCCTTTAACTACGCGAAAGCAAAGCGAAGTTCCGTTCTAGATCAACGTCCACCGCGTCAACGCTGTCTCGTAGAAACCTTATATTTCTGAAGCGTCGAGTTCGATGAACCCAATTGGCGGGGTTGAAAATAAACCTTAAATCATCCAATGAGCAGAATTGTCACGTTAGTGCCACAATATAATTCATGAAGATTATGTTCTTTATCCTTTATATTATTTCTCGTAATGATGATAATTATTATGTAAAAAAATAACTAAAACTCCAAGAATGCCGAGAAAATTAAAAAATCAAGAATTAAGAAACCAAATGCGAGCCAAGTTCCTTTCACACAGATATGTAGAGCATTTTGAGAAACCTTCATTTAAATCAATGCTATTTATGTAACGTGACGCAGAATGTCAAGACCCTTTTGCTAAAGATCACCTACCTAGGTTTGAGGTATTCTAATTGGCGAAAAGTTGTCCCGTTTTCTTACGATTTAATTGGCCATTAGGAATTATATTGAAGGTGACGCCAGTGTGCATAAGTTCCTTTCAAATTTTTATACAGCGTGTTGTATATGTGTTTTTATATAGGATTCTGGCGTCACCTATTATGTAATTTCTATTAGCCGATTAAATCGTTACAACGGGACAACTTTAGCCAATTAGAATACCTCAAACCTGGTCTAGACATTCCCTAAAATTACTTTGTAAAAAAAATATTTATAGCTTTACTTTTTTTGTAGCTTTTCCCGTTTTCTTTAGGATTTTCTGTGGTTAGCTCATTTTTACCAAAGGGTAGTTTCTGAGTCAACATTCGCAATGGCTTATCGCAAGCCGGAGGAGCGCACACCGCTCTTGGCGAGCGTGCCACGTCCCAACAACGACGCTAAGAACACGTCCACATGGTTGCGCGCTGACACGTCTGGTCTAGGCGACCGCATTCCGTCCCAGGAATCGGGGTGTGTCGGCAGTATCTTTTTTACATGGGTGACGCCTCTTATGAAACTTGGTAGCGAGCGACCTCTTAAAAGCGAAGATTTATTCCAACTGGATCCGCACAACCGCGCCGTGAACGTGTCAAAGCAATTTGCCAAGGCCTGGACGCATGAGACGCAATCTCGCAACCCGAGTCTCGTTTGGGCGTTGGGCAAAGCCTTTGGTTTCAAGTTTCTCGTCGCAGGGTTCTTAAAACTCATTCATGACTCGCTCCAGTTCGTAGGGCCAATCATAATTAAAGATATCATTGCGTACTTGAAAGATCCGACGGCATCGCTGTCGGAAGGCCTCACGTACGCTGCCGTGATCTTTACATCGGGCGTCGTCCAGTCTTTTGCCTTACGTCAATACTTTTTTTACTGCTACGAAACGGGCTTGCAATGTCGCAGTGCCATCGTCACTGCCGTGTTTGAAAAGTCGCTAGTGCTTTCCGCAGCGGCGCGGCAACAGCGCACGTCGGGCGAAATCACGAATCTCATGTCAATCGACGCGCAACGTTTGCAAGACATGACACCATACTTACATGCTGTCTGGTATGCCGCGTTTCAAATCATTGTGTCGTGTGTGTTGCTGTGGCAACAAATTGGCGTCGCAACGTTCGCAGGCGTGGCGGTGATTTTGTTACTCATTCCATTAATGGCGGTGATTTCGAATCTCATGCGGCGCCTACAGCAGCGATTAATGCATGTCAAAGACGAGCGAATTAAGATTTGTGTCGAAGTGCTCGCTGGGATTAAAGTCGTAAAGCTTAAAGCATGGGAAAACTCGTTTGGGCAGCGTGTTATGAACTTTCGCGATGAAGAGCTCGCACGTTTGCGCACGTATGTGCTCGCTCGTAGCGGATCAAATACGATCTTTAGCTTCGTGCCGGCGCTCGTGACGGTCGTGACGTTTACTGCGTACGTGCTACTAGGTCACACGCTTGACGTAGGTACTGCGTTAACGAGCTTGGCGCTGTTTAATATCCTACGCTTTCCGCTCTTTATGCTTCCTCAAGTGCTGAATAATGTGGTTGAAGCTTCCGTGAGTTTTGACCGCTTGCGTAGCTTCTTCTTAGCAGAAGAACGGATTCGAGTGAGCGAGAGCGGCTTAACAAACGTGGGTATTGTAGTAAAAGACGCCGACTTTAAGTGGGACACGGCCCCACCTATTGACGGGAAATCGATCTCCGACGAACCGATCGCGGAACCCACGCTCCGTCATATAAACTTTTCCGCGAAGCAGGGTGAGCTTCACGCTATTGTGGGCCATGTGGGCTGTGGGAAATCGACACTTTTAGCTGGAATGCTAGGAGACGCGCGATGTAGTTCTGGATCCGTGGCGCTTCGTGGCAAAGTAGCGTATGTATCCCAGCAGCCATTCATTCAGAATGCGACAGTCCGGGACAATATCACGTGTGGATTGCCATTTGAAGCGGAAAAGTACGAGGAGGCTCTTCGCGTGAGTTCGCTTAAAAGAGATTTGCGAACTTTAACTGCTGGCGATCGCACTGAGATTGGCGAAAAAGGAATTAATCTTAGCGGTGGGCAACGCACGCGTGTTGCCGTTGCACGGGCAGTGTATCAAGATGCTGACATTTACCTGCTTGATGACATTCTTTCGGCCGTGGACAGTCACGTGGGAGCTGACATTTTTAACGAATGCATTAAAAAGACGCTTAAGGACAAATTGGTGGTGCTTGTGACGCACTCGCTTAGTTTTGTCAATCAATGCGACGAGATCGCGGTGATTGCAGAAGGTAGAATCGTAGAGCAGGGAACTTATAAATCGCTGATGACAGAGAAGAAGTTGCTGGCTCAGATGGTATCAAATTATAAGAAAGGGGATGAGGAGGAGAGGCCATTAAGTGTAAAAGAGGAGGTCAGCGAGATAAAGAATGATGAAAAAGTGACAACGACTCGGCGTCGGCGTTCGAGCGAGGGCCACATGAGTCGCAATTCTCGTTTGTCTTCTCAAAGCAACGAAAGCCAAGGTGATGTGGACGACGAAGGGCAGTTGATGGTCGAGGAAGATCAGTCTGTAGGGGACGTTTCGTGGTCAGTGTATCGCGTGTGGATTGACGCTTTTGGTGGCATCTTTGCAGCATTTGTCGTTGTGTTGGGCTTCTTTATTGCTCAAGCGCTAACTCTTTCTGCAACTCTGTGGATTTCGTATTGGTCAGAGCAGGCTGCCAAGTATCCCGGCTCACAGATGTATTACGTGTACGTGTACATGGTAATTAATTTGGTGTATGCAGTACTACTATTTCTTCGAGTGACGTTGCTATACGTTGGATCGTTGCATGCTAGCCGTTTGTTGTTTAGCAAGTTGTTAAGTCAAGTCCTTCGCGCTCCTACGTCATTTTTTGACACAACGCCTCTTGGTCGCATTGTAAACCGCATGTCCAAGGATATTTATACACTGGACGAATCGATTCCAGGCACACTAGTGGCTCTGCTTAACACAGTTGTTGCAGTTTTGTTTTCATTAATCACAGTCTCGGCTGTCACGCCGACTTTCATGGTGATTCTCGTGCCAGTACTCGTGGGATATTACTCGTCGCAGAGGTATTTTATTAAGACTTCACGTGAGCTGCAGCGGTTGGACTCGGTTAGCCGTTCTCCTATTTTTGCGCTGCTGTCTGAAACTCTGGATGGCTTGTCTACTATTCGAGCATTTGGCATTGAACAAAGTTTTATTCGTCACAACAACTATCTATTAGATAAGAATCAGCGTGCGTACTTCTTAAACTTCACAATCAATTGCTGGCTGGCACTTCGACTTGAATTTGTCGGTACATGTATTGCCGCTGCTGCCGCACTCTCTGCAGTTGTAGCGCATGACACGAAGTCTGCTCAAAATCCCGCGTTCGCTGGACTGGTTGGCGTGTCACTGACGTATGCATTTACAGTGACTCAGTCCCTTAACTGGACTGTACGAATGGTGAGTCAATTGCAGACGCAAATGGTGTCTGTCGAACGTATTGAGACTTACACGAAAATGCCAACCGAAGCACCGCTGACGAGCTCCGTTCATGCCAAGCCAGCCTCTGACTGGCCCTCGACTGGTGCCATTGCCTTTAATGGTGTCGATTTGCGATACCGTCCTGGTCTACCGCGTGTGCTTCGTGGACTCACATTTAGTGTGAATGGAAAAGAAAAGATTGGTGTCGTCGGTCGGACCGGTGCTGGAAAGAGTAGTCTAATCGTCGCTCTAATGCGCCTTGTGGAGCTAGATGCTGGATCAATTGTAATTGATGGTGTCAACGTAAGTAAAATAGGCCTGCACGATTTGCGCTCCAGCATTGCTATCATCCCACAGGATCCCGTGCTGTTCTCTGGCACTGTGCGATCCAATCTAGATCCGTTCGACCGATTCTCTGACGACCAACTCTGGACGTCCGTAAAGCGTGCGTCGCTGCAAAATGCTGTTGCCTCACTGGATGATGTTGTGGATGAAAAGGGCTCGAACTTTAGTGTGGGTGAACGCCAGCTACTATCAATTGCTCGTGCATTGTTAAAGCGGTCAAAAGTGATTTTAATGGACGAAGCTACTGCGTCAATTGACCCCGAGACGGACCGAAAGATTCAGCTCAGTATTCGAGAAGAGTTCCAAGATTGCACGACGTTGACAATTGCTCACCGTATCAACACGATTCTGGATTCGAACCGTATTTTGGTGATGGAAAAAGGCTCGGTGGCTGAGTTTGGACCTCCAATGGAGCTACAGAGCAAACCTAATGGCATTTTTAAGTCACTTGTGGATGCATGGCGCCAGAGCAGTAACAATGAGGAAGCCAAGGTTTAGAATAAATTGCTCGGACAGTGGGCAAGCTCAATTGCTTAGCATTTTATGAAAATTCAATTTAATTCGATACAAATTAACCAGTTTAGGACGACCTACATTGGTCACAAATAAAAGGTTAAGATCCTACATTGACTTTCAAAAGCTAACGAATTCAGCTCAAATATGATTCAAAATTTACTTGGATCTCGGAGCTGCACAAAATCCGTTGATCTATTATAATTGGATGAAATTAGCTTTATATCAATCATGAGTTTCTCCACAACGGCAAGAGCTAGAGCATGACAACTGCACACCGCCCAACCTGGCACGCCGCTGTAGGCCAGTCGAACGAAGGGGGATGGCATGCGGGAGGTCAGTGCACCAAGTTTTTGGTTTACTGTTTGTACCAAGAGGAACGGTTAAATCGGTGTGTTTCCTTTTGTTACAGGAAAAAATAGTGATCAGCTCTCGGCGCGTGATCTCCCTGCTCACAGGCGACTCAAGATGCGGTGAGCATCTTGTTGGTTTAGTAGTATGACATATCTTAATATTTTAACAAGTATGCTGGGACTATGATTGAGACTTTTAGGCAGGTTGGACAGGGCACAGCGAATGAGGTGGAGCTACTGGACCTTCGCGAAGAACTTGAGCGGAAGGAGGAAAAGTACGTGCGCGAAAAAGACCGCAAGGTGAATACAGCTCAAGGTAGTGTTGACTTTTTTAATGCCGCTGTTAGCGCTTATTACTTTAGTGCTTGGTATGACGGACAGATAAGTTACGACGGCTAGAGGAGAACAAGAAAATTCTATTGCTAGGTGATGCGGAGACGAACGAACGCGAGTTACAGCTTAAAAATGTGGCAAAGAGATATAATGATGCAGACGATGGGGTTGACTCGGAGGACTCCAGCGATTCAGATAGTGACAGGTGCTTTACGCTCTTTGGAAATGAATTTGCTGAATTTTCGCTGAAGCGCTTCTACTTTTCTTGAGTAGTAACGATGAAGAGGATGAATTGATGCGAGAGCTTGAGAAAATAAAGCAAGAGCGCGAAGCCGAACGATTACAAAAGGAGGAAGCCGACCGAAAAGTTGTCGAACAGCAATCACGCGATGAGATTCTTCAAGGAAATCCCTTGACGCAGCAAGGCGTAGGAAGCGCTAAAATGAAGCGTCGCTGGAACGATGACGTGGTGTTTAAGAACCAGTCCCGCAATGAACCGGATGTTAAAAAGCGCTTTATCAATGACACAATTCGCAACGACTTCCATCGCCGTTTCCTGAGCAAGTACATACAATAAATGCGCCGGTGCAAGCTAGTTATTACCAATGAAACGACATGCTGCCTTTAAATTCTTCCTGGAATCGTTTATTGCGCCTAGCATCCCTTGACAATTGTTGCGCTCATAATTTGTACTTTGTCAACATTTCACCAGCAGCATTTGGCGCGAGCGTCTTTATATACTTGTCATCTTCCTTGAGATGTTTCAATACTGAATGCAGGTCCTGTATTTCAAGAGTATCAGACAAACGACTCGAATTTCATGTACAACAGCGTGACCCATGGAATGAACGAAGCACCGAAATTTATCGATATTTGCAATGGGCTCACGTGTACTGGCTGCCTCATAAAATAAACTAGAGAATAATTCAAAATGATGTCACGATGTTAGGAATTCAAATGTTTATGCATTTCGTCATTAGCCTTAAATCACTCCCCTAATTGAGTAACACTTAATGGGAGCATTGCATGAGATGCGTATCATCTTGAGCGCCTTAGGCGTTAATTAGGAGGCTTGCACTTCCGTTTGTCGCAGAAACTTGTGAGAATATGTTTATCTAAAATTATCAGGTTCGTAACGGGGTGTCCGTTACATAAATATTAAACCTTTTAAGAGCAATAATAAATATTATTTCCTATAAGAGAAAATGAAAAAAGAAATACAAATTTGTTATCTTTATTAAAAATTTGACGTAATAATTTTGGTTTTTCCAAATTTGGATATATTGACGCAATAAGACATCAGTTCTATTTATTGGTTGATTAAGTTTAAACCAACCCCGCCAATCGTCGCAAGACACGATTGTGCGGTGCGCAAGTAGGCGCCATACTTAGTTTGTAATTAATATAAGAAAGTCAGTAATAGATAGAAGATCGTTACGTCGGAACTTCACATATTAATGAAATTTTACTTTTTCTCTATTAAAATTTAGCTTTGGTAGCTAAGACCTCTGAGCTTCTTAGATCCTTCCTCTCCACGTCGTGCACGTGAAGTGGTCGAAGCGCTTCCGGCTTTAAAGCTCCCTCCATCTTCACTCAACATGTATATGCTGGATGGAACGTGCACAAGCCGTTAAACGGACTACGAAGTGCTACGAGGTACCCTTTGCTAGTAATGATAAAAGTACTAGTCAACCAACACTAATTACAGTGAAGGTCCTCAAGAAGGCTATCACGGAACGCATGAAAGGTTCACTCATTTGAGTGACCTTGGCGCCATGCTGTTCACTCTGACAACAGATGAACAATAAGCGGTCATAGCAGAGCTCATACAACATGAACTCGACGGGACCGAGGAAAAAAAAGTAGCCTTGCTTCACTAGCAAGGCTCTCAATACGTGGAGGTGTTAAAGAATAGGATGCTCAACAGTTGGAACTGTTGAGGCAGCAGCATTTACAGGCTGCTAGCGGATGGATGCTTCTGCGTCGACCCGAAAGCTCAAAGGTCGGACTCGCTAAGTTCAAGGCAGTTGAAGGCGACTCCCTTTAAGATGGTTCGTCGAGTTAGACGAAGCCATAGAAGCTCGTCGTATCAATGATGATGCGTAGAAAGTGAAATTTGGCATGTCCAACTTAGCCGGACGTTGCATCGGCCGCACTCATTAATAGCATTTCGTCTAGCTCTAATAAAGCATGTAACGAAGGGATTGCCGGGGTCGGGTAGTCAGCTTGAGTGCAACGCAATGCAAATTGTGACGCGAACAAAATTCGTGCGATATGATGCCTATTTTTTCAAATACCTTTTATTTTTACCAACGCTTCTTTAATTTTAATATAGGTTTGAGTTTCAAATCTTGGGCCCCAGGGCTCAAGCTTCACGACCCAGTGAGTCTCGGGTCGTTCGTGGTCTTTAAGACCCGGTTCAGGCAAACATTTGAGCCGCCACTTGCCGAATTCGGGGCTCGAGCCGAGCTCCTGGATTTGAAGCAGTGCAAGCATGACATTCACGCTTATGCCCGGCATACACAATACCTGGTCACTTGTATCGTGAGTCATCCAATTGATGAACATACGCAGTTAATTGTGTTTATTAAAGGTCTTGTAGATGGTCTTATTAACACTCATATGTTCCGGCTTGAACAGGAGTCGCTCGACCAAGCGATGCATATAACGCGAGAGGAAGACTTCAGTCTTAAACAGGTTTTTGTCAACTCCGGAGCTTATCGTCTTCCAAGACGACGAGAATACGGAGGTCCGGAACCTATGGACCTATCTGTTTAAAGAGGCAGAATTCTCGCTCTTCAAGCCACAAGCGATTGCATTAATGCAATCATTGTCAAAAGACGGGCCACTACGTCTATTAGTGAAGTGCTTCACGCCCCCAGTGCCTAAAAAGACTGAGCAAAAAAATCGACCTACCACTAGGAACAGATAGGGATGCGGATTCGACGCTGTTGCATAGTCGCAACAACGAGGCTGATCGTCAAAAAAACGATCGGGGCGCCCTACTGAACCAGCAACGTCAAAAGAATTTGCAGGCCTTTTGACGAAAATTGCTCCTCACACAAGCATTGTGTGTAACTGCCCCCCCCCATAACCTTGAAAATAAAAGTGTCAACTAAGTTGCCAAATAAGTGATTATGAGGCGTTGAACAATTTATTTGACGCCAATCGCTAGAAGATTGCAGGCTCAAGTTTGTTGATAGCGACATCCTTCTAACGAGGAAACAGTGCGCCTAGCAACTGGCGCATCTGTGACAGTAAAGAAACGTGGAATACACGTTAAGAAGTAAACAGTACGGTGATGATTTCATCGTACTTGATTTGAATGACAAATTTGATGTCATCCTTGTATTGCCATGGCTCAGAAAGTACGAGCCATGTATAAATGGCAGCATCAAGTCGTGACGATGCCTGTCTCTTGTTCAACTGAGGTCATCTGATGAACGTCTTAGAGCGCTTACAAGTGTGTGGATATCCTACGAGTGAGTGCAACGGCCTCACTTGCGGTTCGGTCGCTTGCACGACTGCACAAGACCTCAGTGTGAAAACCCATGCACTGTGGAGTTAGACCCGACGCCTGTGCACAAGCACAGGCAGCGTCTAATATCCACCAGTGCGACATGCACATTATAACCGACATCTGTGCACAAACATAGGCAGCGTCGGTGTTCGACTACTCGAATAAGTTGATACGGATTAAGGATGTTTGCTTGAAAATCAACATCTAAGAAAGTTTAAAAGGCATGCCTATCAGATACAGTGCGAAAGCTCTAGATCGACTGGAGAGTTAATCATAGAGGATCTTTTGTAGTTGCGCAACAACAACTAGAGGCAGTTGGGGGGGTACTCCCCAAATAAACTTAAGAGAATAAGTTCCGAAGAATCTGTGGGAATAAGCCTCTAGAAACCGGTGGTCAAAGGTTCCCAGCTAACTTTTGGAAATAAGTTCTAAAGCGGAAACTGAAACATTAATTGCCTTAGTAAAAAATGGATCAAGTTTAAGTTCTTATACACTTGATCTGGTAGTGCCTCCAAAGTTAGTTTTGGAGATAACTCAATTGCCAACGCTTGTATAGAAACGGTTCTTGCGTGATCTGCGTAGTGGCAAAGTCAAGCAGATCTACGTACTTGTCAAAGTTGACAAGTACGTGGCCGATATCGGTCGTAAATAGTATTTCCTAAGAACGAACGGGTTTTCAGTAGCTCATCGATAAACAAAAGTGTCCTTGATGAGAATACCCGGATAAAAGGTTCTACGTATCAATCTTGATGATTTCTTCATTTATAGCAGAGCCATAAACGGACAATCGGACGTTGTAGTACATCGTGCCCACGTCCGAAAGGCTCTTACAATTATGCGTAAGCACAAGTTGTATACCAATCTCAAGAAGTGTATATTCGCTACAAAAAGCGAAGTACCATTTCTTGGGTGCATCGTGATTAAACACGATGTACGCCCGGATCAAGAAAAGATCAAGGCGATCACCGATTTGCCTGTGCCAGTCGATGTAAAGGGACTTCGAAAGTTCCTCGGCTTAGCGGCGCATATGCAGAAGTTCTCACGCAATTACGCCGGAATGACAATACTTCTTTCTTCTTTGTTGAAGAAGAATGTTATGTCGACTTGGAACGCTGATTGTCACCGTTCTCTTGAGAGTATCAAATAAATTTTGATGCAATCGCCAATCTTGGCGAATGCGGGTCGTACGTGACACCAGCGATTTTGCAATCGACTGTGCGTTAATGCAATAGGACACAGACGGCGCAGAGCGCGACGTCTGTTATCATTCGCATCCATTTCAACCAAATGACCGCAACTATCCATTGCATGACAAGGAACTCCTTGCCACCAAATATGCACTTTTCTGCATTACCTCCATTTTACTCACGAGGCAGAGCGAGTTTTTTTCTTACAAAAGTCGAAAGAGTATGCAATCAAAGTTTTAGAAAAGGAACGTCTAACACTACAATTAAATTATAATCGCCTTTTAGATTTCTCTTTAAAAGAATATATAATTAAAAAAAAAGGTTGAACAAGCCACATCAATAATATTCTATTTTTAATTAAAAAATAAATCTTTAAGGCCACTGTTGCTGCAGTGAGCATAAGACTACTGTTGCAACAATTAGTGTGCGGTTGTCAACATTACTTGACGACGTTAGAAGATCTTATCATGAAGATAAGGCTCTTCAAAGGGCTGTTAAATAACCTTAGAATAAACATTCAATAATACTTAAAAGTATTGTTGAAATTGTATCGATTCTTAACAGATCGATACACAATACGCATTGGTTTACTGTATAACACAACCATTGCTGGCGACACAACTCGTGTCGTCATTCCCAACATAATGATTTCCGTTTACGCATCATGTATCAGTGCCACGATGCACCAAGAAATGGCCATTGTGGACGTGAGAATCCTTATCTCACGTTAAGTCGTTATTTCTACTAGCTACGGCAGGGTGAGTTCGTCCGCAAGTATATACGTGCTTGCAAAGTTTGTCAACGAGTGGATCCTAGTGTCTTATCCCGTACTCCGTTACAACCTCTACTGTTCTGGCAGAATGTGGGCAGTCCGTATCTATGGACTTCGTCTTCGGATTCGATCACAAGAATAATGGTACTCTTGTTTTGTTGATCGATTTAGCAAAGCGGTTCATTTTGCTGCAGTCCCGAAGTCGATCATAGTTAAAGGCTGTGCTCGTGTACTATTTACAGTACTAGTTTTCCTATACTGATTACAGTGAAGGTGTAGCAGCTCGGTTACCCCACGTACATAGTCTTAGCTAGCAAAAGTTAGTTTAAGGTGTTCTAAGATAGGTAAAAAGTAAAGCTGTATTAACATATTAAGCTTTTTATAACGATCTTCTATCTACTACTGACTTTAACATGTTAATAATAAAGTATGTATTGCGCCTCCTTGCGGACCGTGCAATCCTGTCTTGTGATTATTGGCGGGGTTGATTTAAACTTAACCAATCAATAGAATTAGTGTCTTAATGCATAAACATTACCAAATTTGGCAATATTGAAACTCTTAAGTCAAATAGTTAGTAAAGATAATTTTTTGTACTTCTTTGCTTATTTCCTTCCATACAATATAATCTTTATTATTATTCCTTTAAAAATAATACTTATGTAACGGGACACCCCGTTGCATCACCCTACCATAATCAACACTCACTATAGTGACTAATGCGGGGTGACTATCATGTCTTTCCCTGTGCTTTGCGTTGTTGGTTTTAACTAAAAATTCTGATTTTATCGCATTATTTGTTTTTTTTTGTTTAGAAATCAGTATAACGACCAAGAAGTCTATGCGCGTAGCCCGTGAGGCCGCAAAGGTCGCTGCTGCATGAATCCGTGCAGCTGTTGCTAGTGCAAATGTTTCAGTAGACGCTAATGCGTCTACTGTGGGGAATACGTCATCCACTCCCATTGGAAGTGATCATCTGCTGATGCCATTGCAGGTGACCATGGCAAGTCACCTGCAACACCAATTGTAGGTGACTGGTCTACCTCATCATCATCGCCCGACTCAGTGGCTAATGTGACGGCCGCCCGATCACCCGCGGTCGAGTTTGTTAAACCTTTGGGTTCTAATGTGACAACCAACGAGGTGATGACGAGGTTGATCGACTCGTCGGACCTCTTTGGTGGGGAGTCATTTGATGATGACTCCATTGGCAACGATCACTCTGGTGACGTTAGTGTGCGTCACCAGAAACTAAGTGATCGTGTAGGGTACAATGTGCTATTTTGCATCAAGAGGAAAGTAGTGATTCTAAGGATTGCTTCGAGAGCCATGTTTAAGTTAACGTTACATGAGTGAACTGGAGAGGGACCCAATTTTTTGCGGTTTGCTCTCGAAAAGAAGCTTTGGTTGCCCTCCAAGAGTAACCTAGCTCGTTGTTCTGGTATGACTAACGATCGATATCATATTCCGTTGTTCGACTCATCCAGGCTTCACAAGCCTGGTGAGGTTGAGACGGAATTATCTATCGACTCCTTTTCCGGCAGCGATGGTATACTTGTAAGCGGGCAAAGGATGTCAAACCTTTGTTCCAAGTTTGAAAAGCATTTGTACAGAATGTGCGAAGCGTAGGCTGTGAGATCTGGCTTTACGAACTGGATGCTTTCCGTGAACGGTTTAAAAAAACGGACCGTAGTCGGGGCACGCTAAAAGCTCTACCGTTTTCTAGACAGGCAGGGATACCATGCCTCTTGTGGAGGGACTCATGTCCATGACTGTTATAAAGGCGCATGTCATGCCCCTAAGGAAGCATACTCCTTAAGAGATCCTCATTGGAGGACGCTCATCTCTTGTGAGATGTGCTTAGGAATTGAGAACCTTTAATTTTGTTTCGAGCGCGGGATGCGCTCGTTCTCTGATGGACCCTCTATCGAAAAGATAGGTCTTGTCGTACTGTCAAACGAGACCTGGAACGACGTCTATCATTAGTTCGGAACGAGGTTTTCAACTATCATGCGAGGGTGGATACCCTCGCCAACGAACAAGATAATTCGTTCGAATCCCCTTTACCTCACGGTGGATTGAGAGGCGTTCAACAAGAAAATGCTTCTTATCACCTATATCCTAAATGGATGTGGGGAGAGGAAAGATCGGGTTTGCCCCGTTTGCCCGAATCAATCAGCGTTCCATAACCATTTCTCGCCTTTTTCAAGAGACGAGAGAGATGAACTGTCACCTTGGCATAATTCCGTGAGTATTTGTGCAAGTACGCCGCTAGCCCAAGAAACTTTCTAAGTCCCTTGACATTGACTGGAACTGAACAGTCGGTAATTGCCTTGATTTTTTGGGATCAGGGCGCACGCCGCGGTTCACGACGATGCACCCAAGACGTAATGTTTCGCTTGTAGCGAGTATACACTTCTTGAGATTAGCGTAAAACTTATGCTTTCGCATACGTGTAGGAACCTGACGAACGTGAGTTTTATGAGCTTATACATCGTGATTTGGATCACACCCTTTACTTCTTGGAGGAGGACATTGATCACGAGCGATCCCGTCCCCGCGAGCTAGCGATGACGGTTGATAATGTTTCTCGTGACCATTTGAGAAATTGTACGCTAGTTGCGACTGATCAAGTGGCGAACGAAAGGTTGCATTAGACTCTTTAAACGAGGTGGTGGTAGCTCGTCAAAAGATCATCCCTAGAGGATGTGATGGTTCATCTAGTTCGTGAACACCAGACTCTGTGCCGAGACTATCATGCATTAGCTCGGGACAATCAGGTTTTGATAGCCGTTCCCGGGTGATCCGGAATCGGAAGAAAACTCGTACTGATGGTAGGGGTGGAGACGCCCGACATTAAACGTCGGATGCGTACGCATCCGACGAGGCAGCTCGATCGTGTACGCGTTGCCTTGGCGGTGCAGTACACGAAACGGGCCGATATACTTGGACAGTAATCTTTACTGCCCATATTCGTTATTACATTCGTCATTACATGTTTTGTAGGTTCACGTATACAGAACTAGATCGTTAATATTCAATGAAAGAATGTTTGCTCTTCCATTTTTGTCAGAGTCCGTTTTTGTCAGTCACGAGATCAGCAATATATTCCGGTACGATACGGACCACTGCTTTGCTAGCCAGCAGGAAATTACCTGCTGTCTCGGTTATATATTTTTTCAGTGCGATAGGTGCGCACTGCGGAGATGTCAATCTTTTTTTAGAGAGAGCATTATTGTTCTCATTTATAATATTATCTACGATGCTGAGTCTTTAAGAATCGTTATCAAAGTCAGTAATAGCATTATTGCCGTTACTGAGTTTGTCTACATCGATGTTTATTATATCAACCATAAAACCTTCGCATTGACCTTAGAGTCAATGCTCGATGAGCAAGAGCTAGAATGTTCTTTGCTCGAGCGAATCCCTCCCCGCTGAATAAGAGTCACTCTCAAACAAGGTGGGTATACGTGGACAGCGTAAGCCGTTCGCGTAAAACGGCTTATTCATTGTAGAAGCATGCACTGAATGTTGAAGGCAAATTCTACCATCGGCAAGAACTCGCTCCGACTCGTAAAATATTGGAAGTATTTGCGAAGTATCTCTTCGAGAACAAGATTTGCACGTTTTGTCTGACCATCAAATTCAGGATGGTCAGAAGTTGACCTTTTCAACTGTGTTTAAAGTGATTTGAACACAGTTTGCCAAAATTCCGCCGCGAATCTAGGGTCTGGATTTGAAACCAGTTCACGGGGTAACCCATGGAGTCGAAATATCGTATCAAGAAAAAAACGAGCACAGCCTTTGGCTATGATCGACTTCATGACTGCAGCAAAATGAACCGTTTTGCTGAAACGATCAACAAAACAAGAGTACCATTATTCTTGTGGTCGTCGTCGGGGAATCCGAAGACGAAGTCCATAGATACGGACTGCCCACATTCTGCCAGAACAGGTAGAGGTTGTAACGGAGTACGGGATAAGACACTAGGATCCACTCGTTGACAAACTTCGCAAGCACGTATGTACTTGCGGACGACCTCAGCCTGGCGTAGCTAGTAGAAATAACGACTTAACGTGAGATAAGAATTCTCACGTCCACAATGGCCATTTCTTGGTGCATCGTGGCACTGATACATGATGCGTAAACGGAAATCATTATGTTGGGAATGACGACACGAGTTGTGTCGCCAGCAATGATTGTGTTATACGATAAACCAATGCGTATTGTGTATCGATCTGTTGAGAATCGATACAATTTCAACAATACTTTTAAGTATTGTTGAATGTTTATTCTAAGGTTATTTAACAGCCCTTTGAAGAGCCTTATCTTCATGATAAGATCTTCTAACCTCGTCAAGTAATGTTGACAACCGCACACTAATTGTTGCAACAGTGGTCTTATGCTCACTGCAGCAACAGTGGCCTTAAAGATTTATTTTTTAATTAAAAATAGAATATTATTGATGTGGCTTGTTCAATCTTTTTTTTTAATTATATATTCTTTTAAAGAGAAATCTAAAAGGCGATTATAATTTAATTGTAGTGTTAGACGTTCCTTTTCTAAAACTTTGATTGCATACTCTTTCGACTTTTGTAAGAAAAAAACTCGCTCTGCCTCGTGAGTAAAATGGAGGTAATGCAGAAAAGTGCATATTTGGTGGCAAGGAGTTCCTTGTCATGCAATGGATAGTTGCGGTCATTTGGTTGAAATGGATGCGAATGATAACAGACGTCGCGCTCTGCGCCGTCTGTGTCCTATTGCATTAACGCACAGTCGATTGCAAAACCGCTGGTGTCACGTACGACCCGCATTCGCCAAGATTGGCGATTGCATCAAGATTTATTTGATACTCTCAAGAGAACGGTGACAATCAGCGTTCCAAGTCGACATAACATTCTTCTTCAACAAAGAAGAAAGAAGTATTGTCATTCCGGCGTAATTGCGTGAGTACTTCTGCATATGCGCCGCTAAGCCGAGGAACTTTCGAAGTCCCTTTACATCGACTGGCACAGGCCAATCGGTGATCGCCTTGATCTTTTCTTGATCCGGGCGTACATCGTGTTTAATCACGATGCACCCAAGAAATGGTACTTCGCTTTTTGTAGCGAATATACACTTCTTGAGATTGGTATACAACTTGTGCTTACGCATAATTGTAAGAGCCTTTCGGACGTGGGCACGATGTACTACAACGTCCGATTGTCCGTTTATGGCTCTGCTATGAATGAAAAAATCATCAAGATTGATACGTAAAACCTTTTATCCGGGTATTCTCATCAAGGACACTTTTGTTTATCGATGAGCTACTGAAAACCCGTTCGTTCTTAGGAAATACTATTGCCGACCGATATCGGCCACGTACTTGTCAACTTTGACACGTACGTAGATCTGCTTGACTTTGCCACTACGCAGATCACGCAAGAACCGTTTCAATTCAAGCGTTGGCAATTGAGTTATCTCCAAAACTAACTTTGGAGGCACTACCAGATCAAGTGTATAAGAACTTAAACTTGATCCATTGTTTAGTAAGGCAATTAATGTTTCAGTTTCCGCTTTGGAACTTATTTTCAAAAGTTAGCTGGGAACCTTTGACCACCGGTTTCTAGAGGCTTAATCGCACAGATTCTTCGGGACTTATTCTCTTAAGTTTATTTGGGGAGTACCCCCCCCCCAACTGCCTCTAGTTGTTGTTGCGCAACTACAGAAGATCCTCTATGATTAACTCTCCAGTCGATCTAGAGCTTTCGCACTGTATCTGATAGGCATGCCTTTTAAACTTTCTTAGATGTTGATTTTCAAGCAAACATCCTTAATCCGTATCAACTTATTCGAGTAGTCGAACACCGACGCTGCCTATGTTGTGCACAGCTGTCGGTTATAATGTCCATGTCGCACTGGTGGATATTCGACGCTGCCTGTGCTTGTGCACAGGCGTCGGGTCTAACTCCACAGTGCATGGGCTTTCACACTGAGGTCTTGTGCAGTCGTGCAAGCGACCGAACCGCAAGTGAGGCCGTCGCACTCACTCGTACGATATCCAACACTTGTAAGCGCTCTAAGACGTTCATCAGATGACCTCAGTTGAACAAGAGACAGGCATCGTCACGCCTTGATGCTGCCATTTATACATGGCTCGTACTTTCTGAGCCATGGCAATACAAGGATGACATCAAATTTGTCATTCAAATCAAGTACGATGAAATCATCACCGTACTGTTTACTTCTTAACGTGTATTCCACGTTTCTTTACTGTCACAGATGCGCCAGTTGCTAGGCGCACTGTTTCCTCGTTAGAAGGATGTCGCTATCAACGAACTTGAGCCTGCAATCTTCTAGCGATTGACGTCAAATGAAATTGTTCGACACCCCACAATAGACAAGGGACTCAAGTGGCAATTTGTATGACCTAAGATCTGGGGACCCAGCACTCGGGTGTAGTGCACATTTGTGACCAACCCTTGTGTACGTGATGCACATGGGTGCATTCACATTAGGAGGGATGACGCTGAGCGTCATCCGTTGCGCGAGGGATCTAGAAAGATACGCTCGCAATAGATATTAAGTGCTATCTTAACAGATGACATTTTGATTGGTAAGAATAGGTATATCTATTTGATGCGACTCAATATAAATCAGTCTGAAAACTACTTCCTACTTGGTAAGTGCGCACGAGGAGCCAGATTACCGCTCCCGTGACGACACTCAACCAGAGTACATAGTGCGTTGGGTGAGGTCGTTAACGCGCCCACCGCAACTACCTCACCGCACGCAAGAGAAACTGGTTAAACCGCTTCCTCGCTGTGCTAGGGTGTGTATCTAAGTAGAGTGTGGCCGCATTGCAACGTGCCCGCCTACACTTGGTACCACTTGTAATCCTTCCCACGACATGCATCTCTGCATGTATACGTGAGGATGAGCCTCAATATTTATTGGGCTCATTTCCCCCACCTCTCCGAACATCATCGGGAGGTGGCAGGGCTTATGGCGCAGGAATTTGGTGAACAAGCCCTGGCCAGGCTCCTGGGTAGTCCTCCTGAGCAACATGTTGCTCAGTTGGAGCAGTTTGAGGCATTCGTGCTCGGACAGCGGAGGGCCGCGTCCGAGGCACAGGCCCATGCTGCGGCGGAGTCCGTCACTTGGACTCAGGATGAGCTGATGCATGAGCAGGATCGGAGCGAGGCTTTCAACAGGACTGTTGAGATGCTCTCTGCCCGGCTGCATCAGCCGAGGACCAACCCGCCCAAGTTCGATGGAACTGCGGCGCACACGATTATCCACTGGCTTTTAGCCGTGGTGCAATGCGGTGTCGCCCAGCTCATCGAGGACGACAACAGGATGGTGTCGTACGCTATGTCGCATTTGCGCGGTAAGGCCTCAGAGTGGGCTTAATCCGCGCTTATAGCGGACAGAAAGGCGTTCCCACTTGGGCAATCATTAAGGAAAAGATTCGCGCCATGTACCAGCCGCCGAACAACGAAGTGTTGCTTCAGGCGCGCTTCTTTGGAGCGCGACAGGCGAAGCGATCTCTGCAAGAGTATGTACAAGAGATGCGCTCGCTGTCGGCGTCCATTACCGTAGGTCCGATTCCGGAGCACATTAAGGTGCCCACTTTATGTTTATGAACGGGCTACGGCATGGCCCATCACGACAGGCCCTTTTTAGAAAGGTGCCATCGACGATGGAAGAGGCAATTTAAATTGCCCTGGTTGAGGAGCAATTCTACAACAGTGCCTCGGCGACAGCTTGGTATAAGCTGTCGGCCCAGAGGTCAGATGCCTATTCCATGGAGTTGGGCAATGCAGACATTGTCTGTTATAAATGCGGCAAGCGCGGCCATATGATGGCTCGCTGCTATACCAGGGTCCCTGATGGGGCGAAGACGCCCAGCAAAAGGACATCTTACTCAAAGAACGATGGCAAGAACCAGCGTGCGCGACCCATTATTTTTGCATCGACCACTGAAGCGTCCGGAAATGCAGCGCAGTAGGGGCGGGATACCCTACTGACGCGGACTCCGAAGCTACCCTAAGCTCAGAATTTTTGAAAAAATGGGTAACATAGTTCCTGAGGTCTCAAAAATTCAGTCATCAACCCTGCTGGTCTATAGCGCTCCAGTAAGATGCTATAAGAAGGTGATGACGCTTCTAGTGGGATCACAAAAATTTGTGAAACTCGCGGCTCTAAGAAAGAGACCGATGATGTTTGAGTCGCTTTGCCAGGATGGCAAGTAAGAAGAGGCGACGGTTCGTTCAGCGAACAGCACGCTCGTTAAGCCTCAGAGAGTTCAGGTAGAACTCGCCTTCAGCTTTGGTGACTTCTGTTGTAAAAAGAAGTTTACAGTGCTAGGTATGGAGATCCGTATGACCTCATCCTAGGCATGCCATGGTTGGCAAAGTAACAACCATGGATAGACTGGCGTACACACAGTTGGAAACTTTACGTAGGACACCGAAAAGGATGTGCTCCTGCGAGAGACGTATGCAACTGATGTCGTGTCGAACACAGTTGATGGTGCGTTGACGGGATGTCAAACGTCACCAATTCCTACCCAGCTCGTGGAGATTGAGGTAGAGAAAAGGACGATGACAAGTAATCATGCGTCCGAATGTCCTGCACAGAGCCGAGAGCCTGTGGCAGTAGACGGCGAGCTGACAGGAAGTCATGCGTCGCATAAACTGGCACAGTGCCTAGAGCCTGGTGCGGTTGGAAGAAGTGCGTTAGACAGGAGTGCAACGGCGCCCGCTTCCCAGAAAAGGGTCGTGGTGACTTGAAGAACGAGTACTTGACAGATTAGAACTATCAAAGGCGCGTCTAAACGAGTGACCATTGGATCAGTCTCTAATAAAGAGGGCGGGTCTTCGAACGACGTGTTCAAGGCCATTAAAGACGAAATTGCGGAGGCATCCTTCAATCTGCCGAGGAGATAATTACACTCCCCGAGATTTCGTGGGATCTATCCTTTGTCAAATTAAAGGAAGGAAAGATCCACGAAATAGTCGCACCAGTTCCAGAAGAGAACTCGGTGGACTGTTGCTCGTCGTCAACAATGGACAAGAGCGTCCTAGAAACGGACAAAATGAAACGGTTCGCTGCTCAAGGGTGGGATGCCTTGAGAGACAGTCCGTTCTCTGAGGTTCTGTGGAAACATCGCGATGTGTTCCCAAAAGAAGTGCCGAGCCGCCTATGAGTTCTACGAAAAGCGAACCAAGGCGGGACATGTACGTGAGAGCGACTCGCCTCACTACAGCCCGACCTTTTGTGTGCATAAAGCCAGATGTGGATGGCGCGTGGTTCATGCTTACAATAAGCTGGACACGGCCACCATACCGGCGCAAACGTCAATCCCGCGAAAAGATGTCCTGTTGAACTTCATGGGAAAGTCAACTATCTTTTCCGCGTTGGATTTGAAGGATGGCTGCTATCAGCGACTCATGAGAGAGTCCGATGTAGCCGAAACGGCAGTAAGCACTTCAAGTGGTATGCTTTGGGAGTGGCTTGTGATGCCCCAAGGTTTGAAAAACGCACCAGCGACATTTAACCAGGTTGTGGCTCACGTGATGCGTCAGCACCGTGCCTACGCGCCTCATTACTTTGACGATGTATTCGTGCATAGTAGGGCCGAGGACGGACTGAGCGCAATAGAGCTGC
>NC_090610.1:12441988-12445214 GCF_004359215.1 Bremia lactucae | reverse complement strand
GGTAGCAAGCTCCACATGTCGACCGCAGATCATCCCCAGACCGATGGCCAAACAGAACGTGCCAATCGGGTCGTGGCGGATGTCTTACGCACTATAGCAACTCCCAAAGAGTGGAGCAAGCAATTGCCCTTTGTGGAGTTCGCTATAAATAACAGTGTCCACGCCAGTACGGGTGAGACACCGTTTTATATTAACGGACTGCGCCATCCTCGGACGCCAGTCTCGTTTGTGCGCAGCCCGAGTCTTAGTGGGGGAGGGCCCCTCACTATGCTCGGTGCGAAAGAGGGACATAGTTTCGTCAATATGACGATGACCCATGAGGGTATCATCTCAAAGACAGAAACTTGCCCTAGTGACCCTGCCAGTTTAGCAGTGGTCAATAAAACTACGCCTTATGACCGACCTCTTGGCGGTATCATAGGCGAGTTTGATGCTAAAAGCGTGAGCGAGGCTCAACGCTTTGTGGATGAGCGATTAGCCATCACACGTAAAGTCCGTGACGCAATGGCAAGCGCACAGGACAAGCAAAAAGAATATGCGGACCGAAATGGTCGCAAAAACAATGAACGCTTTAGAGTGGGTGAAAAAGTACTATTAAGTACTGCTACCCTACCTAAAAATGCAATTTCTGTACTACCTGGAGGTACTACGAAGTTGTTGCCGCGTTTCATTGGGCCCTTTACGGTGGTTGAAGAGGTTGGAGACCTAAATTATAGGCTCACCCTTCCCCGTATATGAAGACGCACCCCGTGGGTCGTCTGAAATGGTATGTAGACCCAAATGAGGTCACTTACCCCCATCTGGTTAAGGAGACCGATGGTGACGCCGACTGTGAGTCGAGCGGGGGCGGTGAAGGCGAAAAGCTATAGGACCGATGCCTCCCACCACGAATAGGACTTGGAAAACGAGGGACATCACGCGAGTAACGCGGATCCCTCAGCATTATCCTTTTAAAAAGGTCCAAGCGAGTCTTCAGGCGTTCATAACCCTGACGAGCCTTCGCTCGGACATCAACGAGATCCGAGGTCAGTCGCGAGACTTTACCCTCGAGATCCGCAATACGTCGTTCAGCAGCGCCTAACGCTTATGATTGAACGACGAAGGTAAGGCAGACGCGAGTAGTTGGGCGAGATCGCCACTTCTATCCGGCGCCGCCTGCACTAATGGATGCGGGTCGGAATCAACGCTTCCTTGCTGGAAGGTTGCTTGCCCACCGCTCCGTGAGGCAAGGGTATCTGATCCTCATCCAATGGAAAGATTACACGAAGAGTTTTGACTCATGGGAACCGATCGATACCCAACGTATTTATGTGCCCGGCTTGGTGGCTGCCAATGAAAAGGATCACCAGCTGAGGCCTCTTCGCTACTCTCAAATGGACTAGCAAAAGTAGCGTTGTGAGAAGAAAGAGGGGGTACAGTACCGCCCATGATTTCTTTCACACGCAAGCGGGCGATATTAATTCGCTGCGACCGCTGTTTCAACGCATCGGAATGCGGATGAATGCGGCGCAGGAATTCCGCCTCGTATTGGCCGAACGTTTCATTTGAACGCAACACGACAAGGATCGGGAAAATACGCCCAAGCGATTTTCTATGAGCCCTCCATGATTGAAAGACGCCATAATAATCAGGTGCGTCTACAAGAGCGCGCCCTAAGAGCGACGCTCTTGGCCCGTTTTAACGAGGCCATTTAGATGGAGGGGTCATCAATTATATGCCACCCGTCACATAGCCACGATCAAAACGACTGGCTTGTGACACGGACTGAGCACGCTCACGCGTCGTCGGCGGAGCTTTAGACTCCGAATCCTCTATATCAGAACCATTATGGATTATAGTCTAAGCATAAGGCGTTGTCGTTATACCCAACGCAGAAGCACTTGTGCCTTTATGGGCAGCGCTCTCATTATCTGTCGCTGCACTTTCCAGCGCAGACGACGAGACAGCATTCGTAAATGTTGCTGTTTCCATGTTGTGAGTAATGGGAGAAGTTTGGATGGGCAATAATGCGCCATCATCCTTCCTTATGAGCTCGTTGTCCGCATCACTACTATGAGGTGACGGCAACGGTGTCGACTCATTGTAGCTGACAATGAGCGACGGATCAGCATCCTCACTGTTAAAGTGGGATGGATTATTTAGACCTGTTAACGCGACAGCAGCAGTAGCTGTCGGCGTTACGACTAACGCATTAGACTCGGCCGGTGAATTAACGCGGCGCGGGCGCTTAGTGCGAGGTTGAGTGGGCGTCTTCGCAGACGACCAACCAACGTGGCCTCTTTTAGAAGGCATCTTTGGCGCCGTGTATGGAAACACAGGTCGCTAGAGTGATTGAGTGAACTAGCGGCGCGTAAAGCTGCTCGCAGTTCCTCGCTCCCCTTTGACGAATTTAAAAATGAAATTTCGCTCTTAAAGGGGGGATGGTGTAACGGGCTAAAGTTGCCCTAATGTTACACAGTCCCCGTTAAGTACACTTGGTGTACTTAAGGGGATGGTCAATTACTAAATTAAAGTAATTATACCTAGGACTCAGGTGTCGTACACATTTGTGACCAACTCTTGTGTATGTGATGGACATGGGTGCATTCACATTAGGAGGGATGACGCCTAGCGTCATCCAATATACGAGGTATTTAAGAAATTACGCTCACAATACATTTAAGTGCATATTGACAGAGATGGCATTATTAATTGGTTAAAATACGTTCAATATATAAAACGAATTAATATAAATCAGTCTGAAAACTGCTACCTACTCAGTAAGTGCGCACGTGGAGACGGATTACCGCTCTCGTGACGTCACTTAAACTAAGGCTTATACGTCGTTGGGTGAGGTCGCTCAGACACCCACCAACTTCCCTTCAGCTCGTGAGAGAAGACGGTCAAACCACTTCCTTGCTGTGCTAAGTTGTGTGCTTAAGTAAAGCGTGGCCACAATAGACGTGACCGCCTACACTTGGTGGCACTTGAAATCTTTCCCACGACCCGCATCTCTAAGCGTGTTAGTGAGGATGAGCCTCAATATAGATTGGGATCATTTCCTCCATCCCTCCGATCATCATCGAGAGTTGGCTGAGCACTTGGCGCAGGGACTTGGTGAACATACCCTGGCTAGGTTCTTAAGTAGTCCTCCTGGGCAACATGTTGGTCAGTTGGAGCCGTTTGAGGCGTTCGTGAACGGGCAGCAATTGGTCGCTTCCGAGGCACAGAGCCATGCTGCGGTAGA
>NC_090610.1:12422395-12426587 GCF_004359215.1 Bremia lactucae | reverse complement strand
AGCCCCCGGGTCCCCCGGCGCTTACCTCATGGCTCAGAATTTACCAGAGATCTTGCACATAGCTAACCACGTGGAAATAGACCGTCTGAATCCACCACCTAATATATTACTCACACTTTGGATATCGTATTGCTAAAAGGGAATTTACAGGTGTCCCTCGGATAACTTATAGCCGCTGTGGAGAGTGAAAGCATAAGTTATCTTAGGTTATTTGTTACGTGAGAAATATAAATATCTACTGAACCTCTTTACTGACTGTCTTGTAGGGTTTTACCCCTCCTGCTTCCGCATACCAGCTCCATGACCCAGACGCGTCTCACCAATGAGCTAAGACTTCAAGTCTACAGGCACCAATCGCAAAACTCACAAATGAGCCAGTAAGAACATCAGTAAGAATATTACGCAGGCTGGTACCAGTGGCATCTTAGAAAAGCGCAAGGAGCTGAAAGTCATGACAGAGACTGACCTCGCTGCCAAGCACCTTCGTGTCGCACACCATTCTCAACTCGAAGAAGCCCTGGAAACTTGGGTGCTTCAGTGCCAGACGAAAAACGTTGCCCTCACGGGGATATTATCAAGGTTAAGGCTAAGTGCTTTGCTGACCGCCTGGGGTTGGCTGAGGATGCTGACAAGTTTTCCAATGGACGGCTCAGAGATTCCAGCAGCGAAACAAACTTCGTTGCATCAGAATTCATGGTGAAAGAGTGTAGGCGCGCACGTCTTATTGTGGCCACGCTCTACTTAGACACACCCCTTGCCCAGAGAGGAAGCGGTTAGACCACCTTCTCTTGCGTGCAGTAAGGTAGTTGTGGTGGGCGCATTAGCGACCTCACCCAACGCACTAAGTAGTCTAGTAAAGTGTCGTCACTGGAGCGGTAATACGGCTCCTCGTGCGCACTTACTAAGTAGAAAGCAGTTTTCAGACTGATTTATATTTTATCGCATTAAATGTAACTACCTGGTTTTACCAATCAAAAATGTCATCTCTGTAGATAACACTAATATGTATTGCGAGCGTACTTTCTAGATACCTCGCGTAACGGAAGACGCTAGGCGTCATCCCTCCTAATGCGAATGCACCTATGTGCATCACATATAACAAGGTTGTTCACAAATGTGACCCACACCCGAGTGGTGGGTCTAATTACTTTAGTTAAGTAATTGACCATCCTCTAAGTACACCAAGTGTACTTTACGGGGACAGTGTAACATTAGAGCAACTTTAGCCCGTTTCAAAGTGGCTCGACAGATCAGGAAGCCCTGGAAGCTGCACTGCCTGAACTCAAGGCAAGCATAGCTCGATATGAGCTCAAAGATGTGTATAGTATGTATGAAACAGGTCTGATTCATATCATTAAAAGCATTTTTTATGCGAGACTCATACTGATTTTTCCTTTAGGCCTATTCTACAGCATGGTTCCAGAAAACACTATTTTCACAAAGAAGAATTGAAGGTCTCAAGAAGGACAAAGTGAGCTATATCTGGATTTTGGGTACCTTATCCTAATTGTACTTTTCTAAAAAAAATCTTCTGGTTCTCTCTTTTGCATTTAGACGCACTATAGCATTTACCCGCTTCGGGAGCTAAAACCTTTATTTATTGGGAAGTTCAAGATGCCACGTTGTTTCAAACGGCTGACAGGAGAACGGCTGGGGACTTATTACAGGAACAACAAGAAGGCATGGATGACTAGAATCCTCTACCAAGAGTAACTGAAGAAATTCAACAATGACATGAGGGCAAGTTGTATTCTATAAGATATTGCTAGTGTACTGGAATTGAGTTTAACCAAGCCTTGCCAGGAAAAGGGCAGGAAGATTTTATCTTGCTCGATAATGCTCCATCTCAAAAAATGGAAGAACTGGAGCTTGGGAATATTCTGGTCGCTATCCTTCCACCAAACTGCACATCAAAAATTCAGCTCATGGTTGCTGGCATCATTGCCTCATTCAAGCGCCATTACAGGCGCTTTCACCTTCAGAATGCCGTGGACCGTGACGAGCGAGGGGAGGCCAGCTAACAGCAAAGCGGGGGTGAATGTGGCCATGGGAGGATATTTCAGTTACCAAAGTGGTAAACTGCTTTAGGCATACGAGCCTCTTTGCAGCACCGCATTTGCAGATGGTGAACCCGGAGGGGCAGGGAGTTGTGCTAGAGCTGTATGAAGCCTTAGAGAGGCTACCACTGAGGAACACTATGGCAATTTAGTATTTATTGAATCCAGATGAGGAGAATATAACGCACAAAGAGCTGGATGATGGGGAATTATTGCAATGATTCAGCAGGTAGAAAAAAGAGGAGGAGGAGAATCAAGAACCAGAGCATGTGGAGGATGTAACGGTGTGTATCGTTACATGAAATTTACTCTTAAAGGTTCTTAATAAATATATTTTCTAAAAGGTAGATAATATTTGGAGGATATTACTTTAAATAGTAATGATCAGAAATCTTATCCATAACTAGGTACAGGCCATTATATCTATTTATCCCGCAGGCTAATCAACTGTAGACGTAAACAAGAGAGAGAGACAGATAAGATAAGAATAGATAAGATAAGATTTCAATTATATGTTTAGTATTAGTTTTTAATTAAGTTAGTATTAAACAGATAGAAATAGAAGAACTTAATTATATTGAAATCAGTTTTCTTTGGACCTCTTTAGAGCAAGCGCTCTAAAGAGATTCTTCCTCTCCACGTACTAGTGTACGTGAAGTGACGTAAGGCACCACTCGCAACTGAAGCAGTGCGAGGTGGACTCGTACTGAAGCAGTACAAGTCGTAGTGCCCCTTTACACCTGGTAGCACTTTAAAGTCCGTCCAAGGACCACATTTTCCTCATCTAACATGGACATGTTAGATGATAGTGGGAATACGCATCATGTTTCCCGTGAAAGCTACTCCTTTCTAAGTGACATAGAAAGGAGTGCGGTCGAACGAATGAGTTCAACCGTAAGGAACGATGCCATCTTGGCCATGCTGTCCAATTTGGACAGAGGTGCTCTCCATTCAGCCATCGCCAAGTTTATACAAGATGAACTTGACGAGATGAAGGAGAAGGTAGACTTGCTGAATCAACAAGGCTCTCAACAGGCAGAACTGTTGAGGTTACAACAGGTACAGACCCTCGTACCTGGGGGATGACGCAAACGCGTCGTTCCGAAACCTTAAAGATTGACATCTTTAAGTATAGGGGAGCTGAAGAAGAATCCCTCTTAAGACGGTTTGTGGAGTTGGACGATGCCATAAGGGCACGTCACATCGTCGACGAGCAAATGCAAGTCGCATTTGCTCAATCAAATTTGGCAGGTCGTGCCAAAACTTGGGCATTGGGCCTTAAGTTGCGCAACCCATACGTCTTGGGTCGCTAGAGGCTTTTAAAGCCCGGCTCAAACAGACGTTTGAACCGCCAAGGGCTGAGTTCAGAGCTCTTTCAGAGCTTCTGAAACTCAAGCAAGGCAAGCGTGATTTTCACGTATATGCCCAGCACATACTACTCTTAGCGAGTTGTATACCAAATAACCCAGTCCAAGAACACGCGTTGATTACGGTGTTCATGCAAGGTCTTACGGATGGTTTTGTAAAGACCCACCTGTTCTACTTGGAACTGGATACGCTTGAAGAAGCAATATCCGTTGCGGAACAGGAGGACTTTGGCTTGAAACAGGCTCAAGCTAGTTCGTCATCGTATCGTCCTCCAAGACGACACGAGTTAGGAGGTCCAGAGCCCATGGACATCTCTTCCGTCGAAAGCGAGAGACCTCGCTTTTCAAACAATCAGCGATCGCAGAAATGCCATCGCTGCCAAAAATTAGGACACTACGCTCATAAGTGTAGTGCCCCACGCCCAGCACCGAAAGGTACTGAACGTACTTTTGGACCGTATGCCAAAAAGCGCAACGATCGCGGATCCTAACGTTGTTGCAAAATCGCAACAGCGAGGTGGATCGCCAAAAAATGGTCGGGGTCAGTACGGGGCAACGCCCTACTGATCCAGCAACCTCAAGAGAATTTGCAAATCTCTTGACAAAAGCTGCTCCAGACACACAATCATTATGTGTCTCTGCACCTGGTGACGAGGGATCCCTCATCACCTTGAAGCTAAAAGTGACAAATAATTTGTCACTCAAAGCCCTAGTGGACTGCGGAGCGTCGAATAACTTTATTCCTCGCCAGTCGCTTGAGGGTCGTAG
>NC_090610.1:12415329-12422295 GCF_004359215.1 Bremia lactucae | reverse complement strand
AATAAGTATAGGCCAATATATCTATTTATTCCGCAGACTAATCAGCTGTAGAAGTAATCAAAGAGAGTTACAAGATAAGATAGAAATAAGTATTCATTTACATGTTTAGTATTAGATTATAGTTAAGTCAGCATTTACAAAGATAGATTAAGAGACACTTAACTATATTAATACAGTTTTCATTTTACCCTCTTAAGTTAACTTGTCTTAAGGGAAGTCTTCCTCTGCACGTACAGTGAACGTCACCTAACGAACGGCACCACTCACAACAGAAGCAGTGTGAAGTGGACTTGTACTGAAACAGTACAAGTCGTAGTGCCCCGTTACATCGAGGTCATGCACAGACTTATTTCAATGACAGTTTTGTCCATAGCCGTGCGGTAGCCGTGCGAAGCAGGGTCGGTCGGATATGGAAAACCATTTCGACCATTTGCGAGCAGTGCTTGAGTGCGCACAAACAAATTATATGCCAATGCATCTAAATGCATTTTTGGCGCAGATGAAATTCCATCTTAGGATGCTTCATTGGAAAGCGAGGCCTTAGAGCGTATCCCGCTAAGGTAAAAACCATAGTAGATTTGGCCGGTTCCTAAAAACCAAAAGGATTTGCGTAAGTGGTTAGGTCTCGCAAATTATTTACACAAATATAGCGGTAATTACGCTGATATGGCTAGGCCATTATCTAATCTCCTTAAAAAGGAAATAGAATGATGCTGGACTAGCACCGAAAATAATGCTTTTCGAGCAGTTAGTGCTTGCACTTCTTATAATAGCTTTTAGCTTGGTGTTGCTGTTCGTAGTCTACTATCAAGCCACATAGATACCGATGTACACAGAATTACTTCCCATATGGAATTAAATATGCCTCATCTTAAGCCCATGCAGCTTAAAGACTTTTTTACTCTCATAATTTGAAAATGAATGCGGGTTCCCATGATCGAACCGCAATTTTTTCCTGTGAAATGTGTCGTTTAATTCAAGTTGCTGTATGTTGGACAGCTATAGTATTATGTCTTCTTATGGTCTTTATCGATACGTATGATTTGCCTGTAAATAAATTTCTGCAAAGAATTCATAGTATCTTTGTTAGCAGAGCGTTCACATACATATGGACGAAGAATCACAATAGTGCCTGCTTGAAATTAACACCGTTGCCTTTTCAAAAAAGAATTGAAGCTCTCGTTACATGTAGTATTATACTTTGATCATACTTTCATCAAATTTCTAGCCTGCATATGAAGAACGGATTTTATTTCTGGAAATTTCTATTACTCCATCCTATTTTTTTGCAGAAAATGTGCTCTAACAGACAAAAATAACCACAATGGAACGAGCCTTTTAAACAGCAGTGACCTATTACATTTTGGAATGAGCAATGTAGCGCACTACTAAGTAAGCAACTCGGCATAAAATCAGCACAACAAAAAGAGAAATATGCCAATGTAATCTACATCACAAGAATGAGCAGACCACTTTTATCGTCAATCACGACGTCAACCGTTCGTAATCCGAGCACTATTGATTAAACGCCCAAACGGTATTTTATCCAAAATGGTATCGCTGGCCGCCCATTCCTCCCATGCTGCCCATACCACCGCCGCCGCCAAAGAACATCTACATTAGAAATTAACAAATTCATATATTTCGTTAGAGATACATCATAATGTAGCCATGAGAACTTGTTTCGTACCTGAAAAATTTGTGACGGGTCTACTCCGTTCATACCGCCACCCATGCCCCCACCACTAAATTCACTGTCAAGGTCTTCCAAATCTACTCCCGAATCGTAACGCTGTCGCTTTTGTGCATCTGATAACACCGCATACGCCTCGCCAATATCTTTAAACGAAGCCTCAGCCTCGGCTTTTTGTTCGTCCGATTTGCCCGCATGGCGATCGGGATGGTACTTTAACGCCAACCGCTTGTATGCCTTTTTGATATCCGCTTCTGTAGCACTCTGCGTAACGTTCAAGATCTTGTAATAATCCTTGCGTTTGGCCTTCTTTATATCCAACTTGGTCTGACGAATGTGGCTCTGGATATCACGCTGAGCGTCACCACCCACCAGTTTCGAAGCTTGATCGTACACACGAAGGGCCTGTTCTAGATTTTCTAAGCCGCCAAGTGCTTTTAAACAAGCAGCTTTGCGTAGATACGCCTTGGCGTAACCATGATCGTAATAAACAGCCTTGTCACAGTCTTTAATAGCTTCTTCGTGTCGATTTAAACGTGACAGCGCATTCGCGCGGTTGCAATGAATCTTGGAGTTAAACGATTTGTTCTTGGGATCGATCGAAAGGCACGCTGTATACAAATCAACAGCTTCCGACATTTTGCCAGCTTTAAATGCGTTGTTCGCATCCTCCTTACTAGATTCCAATTGACGAATGCGCTTAATTTCTTTCATGCACTTGGAATTATCCGGATCTGAACGCAACGCCTGTTGCAGGTGTTTAATTGCAGTGGAAAACTCGCCTTGATAATACAGACAGCGGGCACGCAAGAACAATAGCTCGGGATTGCTCGGATTCGTACGCATGAGCTGCGTTAGCAAAGCAAACGCTTCGTCGAATCGCTCACAGCCAATGAGCGCTTCGCCCCGTAGTAACTTTATCTGATTGGATCCCAAGCATACTTGCGCTGCACCATCTAGCACATTCACTGCCTGCGAAAATCGGCCCTATAATATTGATAGCATTAGCAGTAGCCATGTTATAATTTATGTAGCCATGTGAACGTACTGCTGCGACGTATTCCTTGCCACGCTGAAACTTATCAAGTGCCATCTCCAGCGTGCGCTTCTCGTTTAAAAGTGTCGAATTGTTTGGATCCCGCACCAAACCGGTTTGATACGTTTTTATTGCGGCATCATTTTCACCCTTTATAGCACAAAGAATTGTCAGTGACACTCGAAACCAGTCATCATATATATATACGTCATTCGATCGCACCAATGCAAGCTGCGCCTTAGCCTTGCGCACGTAACCCTTTATATAAAGAGGATCAAATACAATGGCGCGATTGCAGTCCGTCACAACATCCTTATGCTTGCCCAACATAAAGTTTGCAGCAGCACGATTGCCATAGTAGGCTACGACAGTGGGGGCAGCATCGATGGCTTGCGTGTACTTTTCAACGGCACGCTGATAGTCACCGCGTTTGTATAGCTCATTGCCTTGCGATTTGAACTCTTCCGCAGCTGCATCGGTCATGCTTCCTGCCCAACGTGTCCTTTGACGCCGCGACCCAGTCAAATTGCCGCTTTGGATTTGGGCTTTCAGGTCACAAATTGAAAGTTTTCTCGAACATTCGAGCATACTCAAATTCAGTCAACCACGCTTTATTTGGCGTAAGCTACATAAAACTCCAATGAAGCTATGTTAACAACATGGCTACATCACGTTGCGGGATTTGTGACCGTTTTCGCTCTCTTCACAGAATACCGAGTTTGTGTGTTTTAAATGACTACTTAAATTAGTTTCTTCTTCCATAAACGCTCAAAGCTTGTCTTTGAGATGGTGGATATGATCAATGTATCCTGCTTAATCGATTTTTTTAAAAGTCTCACGATGCTTTCAGCCTGCTCAAGTGCATTAGCCAGTATCCTCGCGGCAATTAGTACTAAGACTTTGAATTTCCGCTGGTCGATAGTCGGTAACGATATGCGATACCGAATTCTAAATACTCTCATAAGTAAGAGCCTTACTAATCAATGATTGCATGGCGGTAATTTGCTTAGTTCTGTACTTTTTTTTGGAATCTGACACCTTATTTAAGCTACCAACCATGATCTTGATAGCCACATAATACAAAACCGACGACAACTGTTTAAAATACTTTATAGGCCATGAAATCAAAAAAAAAGTAAAAGGGAGAGAGAGCATCAAAATCGATAATGTTACTTCTGCAGGAACATTGACATTGCACGTTAGCCATTTGCAGCACCAAAGGCTCACACTACCAATTCGAAGATGAGACATTTGATAATGCCTCTGAGGTCACACCAACTCATCAATAATCACTCAAACATCTTGATTTTCGAATATTATGGCAAGACACAGCTACCAAGCTCCTTAGAATGTTCAAACTCGAACCCTTTTGAGATCAAATCACTGGCGGATATCACTCGTTGTGTTAGCGGATAGAGAAAACCGCTAATACAATTGTATATATAGTACTGCTTCTAGAATGTCGATGGCCTATTAACGTAGCGACTGCAAATTCTCCAGCAATCACGCTAGCAAGTCTGAGTGCATGCTGTCTGTATTTCAAAATTGGTCAGACATATCGTAGTGAAAGTAAACGAGCTCCAAGGAAGATTGTCAACTGTCATGGAATGGTTGTATTTTTCAAGTGATAAATTAATATCAGATCCCGGCAATGAATCCATTTCTAATCCGTTTGCAAGCAAACGCGTAACCCGCAGTGAAGCAACTCTTTCCACAGCATCTGCTACTCAGTCTATGGCCGCACCACCACATCCAGAAGCTGAAACTTATCACGCATATTGGCGCCAACCGCGCACGAAATTTTGTTCTCGATTGCCGATTTTTAATCGTGGTAATGGCATTTTATTAACCTCAATAGATACGGGAGGACCATGCTTTGTACATACCATTGACTTCGCCAATACAAGACTGCATCCCCTTTTTCGACAGCCCTATCGATTTCTGGATATATTAAAAGTTCACTATTCGCGAAATAGTGAACTCGAAACATTCCAGAAATCGATTCGCCTGTTTCGTATCTAATCGGGTATTCTTTCGAGTGCTGACGAGATTCTCGGAAGATATCTTCACACATTCGGATTATGCTTTAAAATAATGCTCATTGCTTTTAACATCAAGCAGCACTGAGAATACCTGGATAGCGAGTAGACATGGCAACCAAGCGGCGAATCGCGTCACTTTAATTTGGATTCATTAAGTTTTATCCAGCAAGCCGAAGGATCAGTTTCAATATCGCGCAACTCGGCGACATTTTGGCTTAAAAAATTCGGCAGGGTCTATACAGTCAAGACAGTTCGCAAATTCGCTGCGACGGTCGTCACCTGGTGAAGCGGCCATGATGATGATTCTTTCCGCGCGATGCGCGTAAACATTTACACTAGCCGACCGACAGAAGAGGATCCCGCATCAAATGCCACAATCCATTTTCGCTCGAATTCCGTCGACGGCGCATTCCACGGTCACAATAGATGCAACATACTGTAGTACATGAACACGTTAAAATTGTATAAATACATAATGACATTTTATAAAAATCGTAAGGAATCGACTAAAAATGTCTGTACGCGCGTATCTGCTAAAAATTTTACGAATCCATGCTTTTCTCTTATAACGAATCGACATTAATGCCTTTCAGAAATGATCCGCCAATTGCCATAAGAATTATACCAAAGACCGACAGTGACGCTGTTTATCCTTATTAAGTGTATTTGTCGAAGCGATATGTAATGTAATTTTCTTCCACGCGATTTTAATATGGGCGATAGCGCAACTATATTTGCTAGCGTTCCAACTCGACTCAAATCCCATCACTGTCATAATCTATCTTCGTGTTTGCTCGATTAATACGGCTCCACTTTCCGTAAAGCGCGAATGCATCGATGCATCTTATCATCATTCGATCATCCGACAAGTCAATTTCACGCTCTAGACTGATGCCGAAAACTCATTACTCATAAAATAAGCCAACCTTTCGCAAAAGCGTGGAGGTGCATTAACGTCACTTGTCGCCGCTGCCCGTTACATTTGGCACAAAATATTAGGTTGACAATCGACATGCACATATAATCGAAATATACTGGCAAACTGCATTTTATACAGGTGTCCCATAAAAAACTTATCCTCTCATATCGTATAACCTAACATAACGTATAGAATATTGTCCATGCCTAATCTATAACTAATAACTAATAAGATTCGGAGAAAACGTAAGTATTCCTAATAAGATTTTTAGTTTCCAGCACAATAATTAGCAAGTTGCGTATTGGCGGCTGTACATATGAAAATTTGAAGGTCCCGGATGCGCCTATGGAAGGCCCTATCAAAATTTGACATAGCAAGAAAGGTGGCCGTTATAGCTAAGTTTCATTCTTGCTGACCTGAACTTCCTCTGTAACGGGGCACTACGACTTGTACTCCTTCAGTACAAGTCCACTACGCACTGCTTCAGTTGCGAGTGGTGCTGTAGGCGGGCACGTCGTAATGCGGCCACGCTCTACTTAGCACACACCCTAGCACAGCGAGGAAGCGGTTTGCACCTGCTTCTCTTGCGTGCAGTGAGGTAGTTGTGGTGGGCGCGCAAGCGACCTCACCCAACACACTAAGAACTCTGGTGAAGTGACGTCACGGGAGCGGTAATCCGTCTCCTCGTGCGCACTTACCAAGTAGGTAGTAAATTTCAGACTGATTTATATTTAATAGAATTAAATACAAATACCTATTTTTACCAATTAAAATGATATCTCTATAGATATCATTTAATATGTATTGCGAGCGTATCTTTATAGATACCTCGCGTAACTGATGACGCTAGCCGTCATCATGGATGACGCTGGGCGTCATCCCTCCTAATGTGAATGCACCCATGTGCATCACATCCACAAGGGTTGGTCACAAATGTGCACCACACCCGAGTGTTGGGTCTAATTACTATTATTTAGTAATTGACCATCCCCTTAAGTACCAAATGTACTTAATGGGGACTGTGTAACATTAGGGCAACTCTAGCCCGTTACACCATCCCCCTCTTTAAGAACGAATTTACATTTTTAAATTCGACAGAGTAGAGAGAGGAACTGCGAGCAGCTTTACGCGCCGCTAGTTCACTCGATCACTCTCGCGCACGTGTTTCTATACACGGCGCCCAAGATGCCACCTAAAAGGGGCCACGTTGGTGGGTCGTCTGCGAAGACGCCCACACAACCTCGCACTAAGCGCACGCGCCGCGTTAATTCGCCGG
>NC_090610.1:12411114-12411481 GCF_004359215.1 Bremia lactucae | reverse complement strand
TACCTGAACTCCCTCAGACTTAACGAGCGCGCCGTTCGCTAAACGAACGGTCGCCTCTTCTCGCTTGCCATCTTGGCAAAGCGACTTAAACATCGCCGGTCTCTCTCTTCGAGTACAAAATTTTGTGATGCACCGAATCCACTAGGAGGGTCATCACCTGGTCATAGCCTCTTACATGAGCGCTATAGACCAGCAGGGTTGAGGTCCGAAATTTCGAGACCTCAGGGACTATGCTACCCATTTGTTCGACAACTCTGAACTTAGGGGTAGCTTCAGAGTCTGCGTCAGTAGGGCATCCCGCCCCTACTGCGCTCCTGCCTTTCCCGACCCCTCAGTGGTCGATGTAGAACTCATGCGTCTCGCACGC
>NC_090610.1:12402791-12411014 GCF_004359215.1 Bremia lactucae | reverse complement strand
GACAACAACGCTAGGGCGATCTTGACGAAGGGTACCTCGCCCACGGGCGTGGAGTCATGACACTTCACCACATACTGGTATTGGCTAGTGCGACGACGTCCGTTCAACGTTTCGCCACGTGAATTTGACGATTCTTTCGCTGCATTGAGCAACGCATGAGAGGCCTAAACATCAGCGACAGCTCTTGTTGCTTTAAAACACGATGGGTTACGTCTGAATGAGAATCTCGCGCACACTTGGAGAGCCTTTGACGTTGTCCAAATTCGTCTTCTGATGTTGCATAGTAAACAGCCTCAATTATAGGGTCAGCTGGACATCCTTTGAAGGAAGCAGCAATGAGCATCATTTCATTACAAAAGGGTTCATTGATGTCATCTTTTTCAAATCCCGCCATTAATCCAGCGTTTTCATAGCGATAGAGAAATCGGTACAATGATATTCGCCACGCAAAGCTTTTCTTAGCTTTTAAAATCTTTATCATCAGGGTCACTGCGTGTATTTACGTCGACCGTTTCACTTTTTGATATGCTTTTATTGTCATCAGAAGTTGAATTATCTACAGCATTACGACGTGACGGGGTTATATCTAAAGACTGGGCAACTATCAATCGCTGAGAGCTTGGCGAGGATCCACAAATGCCAAATCTGATAGAAACCGATTGGACTCTTTCGAATTTTTGGCTTTGCTTGCGACTGCGATATTTCAACGCTTGTTCTTCATCTTGATAAAATACAAGTGACCATGATACGAGAAAACTTAATCGTCGAGCAGGAAGCATCTCACGATGAAACTTCATTCAACTCGCTGTTGTAGTTCCACCTAATTTATGACGGTACCTAGCAATCGGTCGCTTGCGACACTAAACGGACCTGCGTTCATCCGAGAAACGGCCGAGACGATAAATTAATAACTCATCCCAGGACGAAGACTTCCAATTCGAGTTTTAGAACGCTCGCTAGAGATCTCCACAATGTCACAAAAATCTTCAAGTAGCCTAAACGACGGGAACGGTTTCTTGAAATACAATGGTAGCGGATCTTGTGGTAGCTATTAGTTTTTTTCCTAAAGAAATTGTGACTGAATTTTGAGTCGTTTTCACTGCAATTGGCTTTGATAGCGCCATGGGGGTAGATTGTGGTGTAGTCCTCGTGCAATGAATGAATTCTTCGAATTTTTGAACAAGACCCGACACGATAATTTTAAAAATTTTGTACCCGGGTGCTAGTTAAAGCTGCCACGCACTTCTAGCACACACCTCTTTGAGCACAGTGAGGAAGCGGTTAACAATCTCCTCTCACGTACAGTGAGGTAGTTGGTGGGCGCCTAAGCGACCTCACTAAACGAAATACCTTAGTTTCAGTGACGTCACGAAAGCGGTAATCCGGCTCCACGTGCGCACTTGTCAACTAGGAAGTAGTTTCCAGACTAATTTATATTTAATCGTATTTTAGCCAAATATAAATGCCATCTCTGTAGATATGCTCGGATATGTATTGCGAGCGTATTATTCTTAATACCTCGTATCTTGGATGACGCTAGCCGACATCCCCGTTAGTGTGAATGCCGTTAGGTATATCCCATACACAAAGGTGGGTCACAATGTGAGCCACACCCAAGTGGTGGGTCTAACTACTTTTACTTAAGTAATTGACCATCTCCCTTTTTAAGAACGAATTTACATTTTGCTTATTCGTCAAAGAGGAACGAGGGACAGCGAGCTGCTTTACCCGCCGGTCTGATCCTCTCAGTCACTAAAGCGACCTGTGTGCACTCACACGGCGCCAACTATGCCACCTAAGAGGGGCAAAGATGTTAGGTCGTCTGCAAAGACGCCCTCACAACCACGCACTAAGCGTACGCGCCGCGTTAATACGCCGCCGGTCGCTCAGTGCCACAGTTACAACGACGACAGCTGGCGATGCTTCTGTCGCGCTGCTAACTGGGCTGAATGATCCATCCCACTTGCACAGTGAGGATGTAGACCCATCGCTCGTTGTCGATATCAATGAGTCGACACCGTCACCTCATAGTAAATATGAGAATAGCGTGATTGCGCTTTAGCGCCCATCCAAACTTCTCTTATTTCGATTTGTTGAGAGACAAAAAAGGTTTTGAAATGCTGTCTCGTCGTGTGCGCTAGCTAGCGCAGCAACCATCAATGAGAGAACTGCCCATTGAGGTGCAGGTACTTCTTCGTTGGGTAAACCAAAACGTCTGTCGTTCAGACCATCAATCATAATGGGTCTGATGCAGAAGAGCCTAAGCGTAAAGATCCGCCGACGGAACGTGAACGTGTCCAGTCAACGTCACAAGTAAGTCGTATTGACATGGCTAAGTGACGGGTGGCATACCACTTGTACCCCCTCCATCTCAATGGCCTCGTATCAACTGGAAGAGAGTGTCGCTCCTAGAGCGCGCTATTGAAAAAAAAACTTATTTCAATATGGCGTCTATAATTCATGGAAGGATCAGGAAAAATCGCTTGGGCGATTTTCCCTGACCCCGGTCGTGTTGCGTTCAAATGAAACGCTCGACCAATATGAGGCGGAATTCACGCGCCGCTTTCAACTGCATTACGATGCGATGAAACAGCGGTCGCAGCGAATTAATTTCGCCCGCTTGCGTGTGAGACAAATCATGGGCGGTACTGTACCCCATGATTCTTCTCACCACGCTGGTCTTGCTAGTCCATTTAAGACTAGTGGAGCGATGCTTCTTTTCGTAGGCAGTCACCAAGCCGGGCACGTCGATACGCAGGGCGTCGACCGTTTTTTAAGAGTCGAACCTCTTCGGGTATCCTCACCACTCGACGAGGATCTGATACTTCTGCCTCACGGAGCGGTAGGCAAGCAACCTTCCAACAAGGAAGGTTTGATTCCCACAGGCATTCATCAGTGCAGGCGGCGCCCGATAGGAGTAGCAAATTCGCCTACCTATTCGCGGCTGCCTTACTCGCGTCCATTCAGTCGCAGGCGTTAAGTGCTGCAGAACGACGCATTGGGGATCTCGGGGTTAAAGTCCTGCGACTGATCTTGAATTTCATGATGACCGCGCGAAGGATCGTCAGGGTACGAACGCCTGAAACTTCGGCTTGACATCTTAACGAAGTTGATGCTGAGGAACCCGCATTACGCGCGTGGTATCCCTCGCTCTCCGAGCCCTCGTCCATGTGGAAAGAGAAGGTCGGAGGAAAGTCTTTCGCTTTTCTCATCTCTTCCATCTGTTTGACACTCGACTAATTGTCGGCTTCACCATCAGTCTCCTTAGACTGATGGGGATATGTGGCATCATTTGGGTCTACATACCGTTTGGGACGACCTACGTAAAAGATGGGGTGCATCTTTATATACGGGGGAAGGGTGAGCCTATAGTTTAGGTCTCCAACCTCTTCTACTACCGTAAAGGGCCCAATGAAACGCGGCACCAACTTCGTAGTACCTCCAGGTAGTACAGAAACTGCATATTTAGGTAGGGTAGCAGTACTTAATAGTATTTTTCTACACAACTCTCAAGCGTTCGTCATTTGCGATCATTTCGGTCGCATATTCTTTTGTTTGTCCTGTGCGCTTGCCATCGCATCACGGACTTTTCGTGTGATGGCTGATCGCTCATCCATAAAGCGCTGAGCCTCGCGTACGCTTTTCGAATCAAACTCGCCTATGACACCGCCGAGAGGTCGTACATAGGACGTTGTTTTATTAACCACTGCTAAAGGGGGGGTCACCAGGGCAAGTTTCTGTCGGTGAGATGATACCCTCGCGGGGCATCGTCAAATTGCCGAGACTATGTCTCTTTTTCTCGTCGAGCATAGTGAGGGGCCCTCTCCCACTAAGACTTGGGCTGCGCACAAACGAGGTTGGCGTCCGAGGATGGCGCAGCTCGTTTATATAAAACGGTGTCTCACCCGTACTGGCGTGGACACTGTTATTAATAGCGAGCTCCACAAAGGGGAGTCACTAACGTGCGTAATGGATCCGCCACGACCCAATTGGCACGTTCGGTTTGGTCATCGGTCTGGGGATGATCTGCGGTCGACATGTGGAGCTTGCTACCTAGCAGCTCGAGACATGTCACCAAAAACCAGACGTAAAACGTGGATCCCGGTCAGATACTATGGACTCGAGCTTCCCGTGTAGTCGGTATACATGATCCAGGAACAAGAGAGCTGCCTCCTTGCCTATGATCGATGTTTTACATGGTGCTAAATGGTCCATTTTGCTCAGTCTGCCTTCAAAGACGACTAGCCCCGTCTGACCCTTGTGGTCAGGCGGCATGCCAAATATAAAGTCCAGACTTACAGTCTTACAACAATCTGTTGGAATTGGTAGTGGCTTCAATGTTCACTGCTGGACGGTGCAGGCTTAACGCACTGACACGGTTCGCAAGAGCGAATATAGGTGGCCACTCAACGATATAGGTTAGGCAACCAAAATCATTTCGACACTTTTAGAAAATGTACTTTTACGGCTCAGATGCCCACTCGATGGCGCATCATGAAGCTCGTGAAGGATCATCAGCTTGAAATCTGTCATGAAGCTCGTAGATTCTCAAGGGATCAAAAGGTGACAACTGATGCCATATAAGGTCATCGCAGTAGCTAAATCGATTAATCTTAGCTTTCAGGTGCGACAGAAGATTTACCTTTCGTCCACCGAAGTGATCCAATAGAAGGCGACAATGTTCATCCTGACTGTAGCTTTCTTGAATATCAGAGGCTAACGAACCCGTTACACTGAATGCCTTCATGGCTGCCAACGTTGACGGCTGAATTTGTGCTTTAGCACTAGACACACTTTCCTGGTGTCTTACCTCGAAGTCTGGTCTGCGCAATAAAGCGTCAGCCAAGACATTGGACTTATCCGGCTTGTATTTAACTTTAAAATTAAATTCAGAGAAGAATGTAAGCCATCTTGCCATTCTAGGCGAGAGGTGGGGTGAGTTTATTGCGGGTCCGCAGTGATGCGTGAACCACAAATGGTTCGGTGCCCAATAGGTGCACTCGAAGCTTAAAAAACGCATACTTTATTGAATGTAGCTCTTTGTCATGCACAAGGCAGTTCAGTTCTGCGGCTTTTAAAAGCCGAGACTGATAAGAAATGACAGGGTTACCGCCGTCGTCATCCTTTTGCATGAGCACGCTGCCGATTGCAATATTTATTGCATCGCAGACGACGCTAAAAGGCTTATCCGCGTCTGGTGATGCCAAGACCGGTGCCTCTATAAAGAGATTGCTTCACTGGTGTGAAAGCATTTCTCGTTCTTTTGAGGAAACGCATTATGCGTCCTTTTCAAGGAGATCAGACAAGGCTTAATCGCTCAGCATAATTCTTGCTATATTTATGCAAATAATTAGTGAGCTCTCGGAATTGGCGCAAATCCTTCACGTGTCGTGGGATTGGTCATTCCTTTGCTGATTGTATTCAGTCTGGGTCTGCTCGTACACCATGTGTACCTACGATGCAGCCCAGCACAGGTATCTCGGGGACCCCAATGACGCACTTTTGCGAGTTGGCGTACAATTCAGCGTCACCCGAAGTCTGGGGCAACAGCGTCTAAATGACTCTATTTCGGTCAAACCGTCCCCGGCTCTTCTATGCCCGAATTCATCGTCAAAATATTGGGGGCGCGTAGGCACGGTGCTGACGCATCACGTGAGCCACCACTCGGTTTAATGTCGCCGGTTTGTTTTTCAAACCTTGGGCATCACAAGCCACTTCTAAAGCATATCGCTTGGGGTGCTTACTGCAGTTTTGGCTACGTCAGACTCTCTCGTGAGTACCTAATAGTAGCCATCTTTAAAATTCAACGCGGAAAAAATGGCTGACATCCCATGGAATTCATCATAACATCTTTCCTTGGGATTGGCGATTGCGTCGGTGTGGTCGCTGTGTTCAGCTTATTGTAAGCATGAATGCGCGATCCACCTGTGGCTTTACGCACACAAAAGGTCGGGCTGCAGTGAGGCGATTTGCTCTGTCGAAGAACTCATCCATATATTCGACTTGTTCTTTCGGCAACGGCCATTGTCTGGTCACAAAATACTTGGTGCCAGGTTCGAGATCAATTTCGTGCCCGACGTGTAACGGGGCACTACGACTTGTACTGCTTCAGAACAAGTCCACTCGCACTGCTTCATTTGCGAGTGCCCTACGTTATTTCACGTACACTGGTACATGCAGAGAAAGACTTCTCTTTAAGGCAACTAGCTTGAAGAGGGTTAAAGGAAATCTGTATTAATAAAATTAAGTATCTCTTATATCTATCTTGTAAATGCTAACTTAATTATAATCTAATACTAAACATGCAATTCATTTTTTCTCTTCTCTTATCTGTATCTCTCTTTTGTTTATCTCTACAGCTGATTAGTCTGCGGAATAAATAGATATAATGGTCTATACCTATTTATGGATAAGAATTCTGAACATTACTATATAAAGTAATATCCTCCAAATATTATCTACCTTTTAAATAATATATTAATTAACAACCTTTAAGTGTTAATTTCATGTTACGATACACCCCGTTACATCACCCCTCCTTTAAACGATAATCACTCTGACTGTCATTGGATGGAGTGGTCACTATGTGACAACTGAATTTTAAAATGATGTTGATTGGTCTGAACCATCATTTTAAATTCCATCGCATGAAGAATCAACTCATGCGGGGTGTTGATAGTGCTGCGCCTTCGGCTGCGGTTCGCGCAGCCGCGGGTGACGCACTGTTATCCCTTGCGGCAGACGGAACGTCTGCCGTAGTATCTTCCACTCGCACAACACTAGATGTTGCGAGTGCACGTGGTGATTCAACACGTGAATACGACCCCTCTTTGGAGGTCGACTACGAATGCGAGTCGGACGAAATGGCCGACTCGGGGAGAATGGAACAGTCGCCTGATAGACGTCAGGCGACTGACTATGAGCCTTCGAATGAGAGGGCTCATTCTGATAGACGAGTTAAGAGTCTATTTGGATCCGACGATGAAGATGATCCCTCATCGCCCTTCCGTCTTCCGTACGGTCACCTGTACGTGTTTCTGTGCAAGGTGATGACGATGGCGTAAGCCATCGTAAGAAAAGTTCTTGTGGTACCCCTGCTTCAGTGGGTTCCACTCATGGGAATGAAGACAGTAAAATGTTTCATCTCGCTCCTGAAACGAAGCCGTAGCTTTTGCCAGAGCGGCTCATCAATAGCTTGTCTGGAGAAACTACTCCTCACAATAAATATCCTTTATTTGTTGCGACAAAGCTACATGGCCTTGATCCCAGCGGAGGAGTTCGTTTCTCAAATTTACCGCGATTCGCGGTAAGACTTTGAAGGCAGGCCTCGCGTCCAATGTCTTTGACATTGCGAATGAACGCGCTCCAGGCTTGCATAAGCGTGACTTTATCTCGCTTATTGTTACCACTAAATCATCGATGCTTAAGAAAAGCATCGAGATAAAAATCTTCTTCAGCGCGAAGAACTTTCGTGCGGTGCAAAGTATAAATTGCATCGGTTGTCACGTGAGGCTGGACTTCCATGCCTCACGTGGGGTGATCCCTGTCCGTGTTGTTTTGACAACTCGAAGAGGGTAAAGGGATGTCTATTCTCTTTCTTCGCCCTGGGGGGGGCTCGCATCTCTATTGAGATGCGGGATGCGATTGACGTTTTGCAATCGATTTACAAGCGCCAGGGTCGCGTGTTTTCCGATGGGCCTTCTGAACCATCGGATGGGTCTCGTCATACTGACGGACGAGGCCCTCAACGGTCAGCAACCAGCTGGGAACGAGGGTCCGAACTGTCATGTGAAGGTGGATAACCACGCCAGCGAACAAGATAACTCGTTCGCTGTCCTTCTGGAAACGTTCCACAAGGAAACGTTGATCACCGTGAAAATCCACCAATGGTTGTGGTGGACGGGGGAATATTAGATCCGAACCGTATGTCGGATCTAATGTCGAGGATCGACAAAATCGATCACTTCCTCCATGATTTGGAGGAGGGACTTGACCACGAGCGCGGCAAGCGTCGCTCGTTGACGCAGGCGGTCAGGCTCGCCATATCGAGCGGTTGGAAGACCGTTCGAAGAGTGCGTACTCCATGTTGGAGTACGAACGAAAATATCGTGCTGTTCGCGATGAGCTGTCGTCAGCTCATCGCAGTTTCGAGGATATTCGGAACCGGCATGAGAAACTTCAGGTTCAACATGAGAATCTGGTTCGCGATCACAAGAATCTTTT
>NC_090610.1:12334049-12386369 GCF_004359215.1 Bremia lactucae | reverse complement strand
ATAATAAATTCCACGTGCTCAAGCCCGAATAAGGTTTTGAGCTTGTCATAAGCGGCGCGTTGCGCTTCTGACAATTCTGGAACCTCTTCCATTTTCGTGAGAAATTAGTCTTGTAAAGACTCAGGCGTAGATTGACTACGAGTGCTACCAGGTGTAGCGGAGCTACCTCGCTCCTAAAGTCAGAGGAAGACTTTCAGACTCAGAGAGTCTCTTAGTTCTATATAACTAATGGGTTTAACAATTTAGGGAGTCATACAAGCTATTTAAGCTTAATGAATCCTGGTTTAAGGGGTTCGGGATTTCGTAGAACCAAGTGGCAACTAGTGTCTAAGAGGGTATACCTTAGAAAGGCTTCTATCTCATACAGATCACTGCGCAAGCCTCAGGAAGGCACTTAACGCTTTAAGATCAAAAGGAGAACTGCACTTCATGTAATTATTTATTCTAAAACCTTACCCTAGCTAATTTATAATAGATGTCGGCCGCCAGATTTATATCTGGCGGCGACCACATTTGTTTCCCATAATAAATGGGATTTAAGTAATTAACTATTTTAGAATAGGATAAAAGGGTATTTTACCCATAACGTAAATGTAACACAGATCGGTTGGAGAACCGTTGTTGTGTCCCATTACATTAATCGTGTATGTCGTTTGTCAATACATTTTAACTGGGCGCAACGAGTCTGTAATTTGTAATTTATGTATTTTGAATAGTTAAGTTTGGGGCAGTCTTGCATTTTTTTGCTGTGGCCATGTTCAGCTTTTTTTTTCCTTACGCAATTGTTCCTCTAGAGCAGCAACACGCCCTTCTAGAGTTTGAATTAATCGTACCTCACGATACTTGAGGTTTAATGCGGCATTTAAGGCACAAACTGTATTTTGAGGTAATTTCCAGGTCGGTATGCGTTGAGTATTGTCGTAAACAATTGATTCTGAGATCAAGGCGTCTTGTACAAGCGGCTGGCCCGACCAGCGCATGAACATTGCATCCCAAAGTACAACTCGCTTCAACAACCCAGTCAAGGGTGGATTCAATACTTGTTCCGGCAGGTATGTCTGTTCGACCAGCTGTGAGCGGAAACCATTAACCCAAGTCCACACAGATGGTGTCCGATATTTCAGGTTCGCTTCCTGGCGATGCTTTTTGCAATCAAACAAAAACGTGCCAAAGCGGCATGAATGCAGGGCTTCTGCAAGCATAAGCAACAGCCCTTCATTAAACCTATATTGTGGGCACGCAGCGGTCATGAGTTGTGGAACGGCCAATATATCGTAGCATTGATAGCTTACTCGAAATAGCTCGGAAAAATTCGAATAAGCTGCGATAAGCAGTCCAGAAATTGAATAAATATGGGAGACTCTTGCGTATCTGCCTTCTCGCCGTGCGAATGACGGAGATGAAATGGGTGTCCGAATGTAAGCCACTCTTTTTCAATCAGCACCTGAATTCCTTTCCAGCTTCGGTAAAACGGATCGACAAATATTTGAGCAAGCGAAGCGATCTGGCTTGTGCGGTCCCATCCATGACTACAGTGCAAAAGAACTGATTCCCCTAACCGAAGCAATTGTGCCACATGCAAGCTTGACTTCAATAGCTGGCGAATGTAGACCAGCCACTTAGTGTCTTCTACGCTTCCGAGCCAACGCAAGTTGTCACAAGAGGTTGATGAACAAAGGTTCCGCAGCTTCTTCATGCTATTGATGACGCCATTATTTGACAAGAAAAAGATAAGTAGGTGGCTTATAAAAACAAGTATGATATATTCAACCAGTACCGCACCTTTCCCTCATCGAGTGAATGTTAGGTATTTCCATAAATGTGATGGTGCAGTTTCTATAATTGACTGAGCTCTCGACGCCGTATCCTTTCGCACGATTTGCCTAACCATAGCATAGACGATAAAAGAGTCAACCCTGTAAATAGCAACAATCACTTTTTCGCAATATTGCAGAGACAATTCCAGACGTACCACGGCGCTAGACATCGGCCTGCAGTCGATAATGTGCACATGATCCTGCAGTAGGTTTGGCGATGTGATTCCTGCAACAAGACTTTCGTCAGCCGGCGATGTGGCCTTCGACATTCCAACTTTAGGCTGGCTTGACCGACACAAAGCAGCCCCGTTCGAGCTATTTAGCCATGTTAGACACGGAATTCGGCCTAGCGAGCGAAAATTTATTGCGTCAAGTAGAACCTACAATTTTTGACATAGAATATTAGCCTCTACGATACAAATCGTCGATAGTCACGAGGTTTACCTCATCCGTGACGTTCTTTGGGACTACAAGGCGTTCCGGGTACGTCTCAATCGCGCAAAAGTTTTCATTACAGCTTGAGACTCTCCACTGGCCAATTTCAAATAATCCCTGTCTTTCCCACTCGATTTGGTCGTCATAAACATTCCAATCCATGGCACAAGGCAACAGCGGTTCGTCCTCTAGTATATTCTCCGACAGTCTATGGTAAAATGCAAACAAAAACTCGATTTTTTCCGGAAAAACGTAAGTCGTTAAGACTGAAAAAATCTTCGCCAAAGTACAATCAGTTTAAAATGCTGCTTGTCTGACTTGAATCTTCAGTATCAGAGTACTTTACCTTGGTGATCTCAACAATGTCAAATCGAAACGACAGCTGGCGTAGATCTTTTGTGAATAGCTCTATAATGGAATTCTTTTTCTTTAGCGATGCGATGCAACCCAATGGAATGCAAAAAAAACTTTCAATTTCGTCGTCAATGCGATCCAATAAGTGGCGCCGAACGCGGTCATACTCGTGCTCGTCCGGCACAAACTGGAAGCGAAATGTGGTCATGAACACACGGCCAAGACACACCGTAGCCGCCGACGTGTCCTTCCTGCTCGCGTTTTCGTCCAGATATTCGCTTGTAATAGCAGCCAATACGTCTGCCTCACCGATGAGACGGCTGCTTGCAACTTCTTGTTCGTAACCTACCGGCATCCGCAAAAATCTCTAGGTGAATTCATAATACGTATACCTAAAATGACTTTTGGGTAAAAGCGAATCTTATAAAATGAAACTTAGAATCCTCCGACATCTTTGTCAAAATTTAGCTGATTTATTATAAAATAATCCATTTAAGTTTTATTTTCTATTTGTCGAAGTGTCATATCCCGCGGACAAGCGGAGCTACGTCCGTCTTCCAAACCGTTCACAAAAAGTATCCAGTTTGTCAAGCTAGGTCTCGCCAGAAGCCATTTGAGGGTGCACGAGCTGTCAAACAAACCGATAACTCCAGTCCAGGAATCCTGAGCCTTGCCCCTCGTAGAGCTACTTCCATCAAATGAACGAATTGAGAGTTTCCTCTGACGTGTGTCAAGCACTCTAGCTTCAATCATGTGACATGGGTTGTAACCTGACGGGGCGTTAGGCGGTGCATAGTATCTGAGATTGAGACAACCGTTAATCTTGTCGCATAGCTGGGTACTCTTGATGCTGCCTGTATACAGCGCTCTGAAAATGCGGCGCCCTAAGTACTGGAGCTCGCAAACATGGGGCGTGCGCAGCTAGGCATTCATCTCCATGCTCGATGACCCAAAGCTTCTAACGAACGCGGACTGAAGAACACTGGTTTTATGAACTTTTTATGCTATCGACCTCTTCTCGCTTAAGTTGTGACATCTTCAGACAAGCCATACGTTCTTGCATGGCTGTCAACGCCTTGAGTGTCTTGACGTTTACATTACTCGAGTTCCAAAGAGGAAACTTAGACAAAAAATGTCTTAGTAAACAACGGATAAAGTGTAGGCGCTTATACACTTGATCTGATAGCGCCTCCGAAGTTAACTTTGGAGATAACTCAATCGCTAACCCTAAGGCCGAATCGGTTCTTGAGTGATATGCGTAGTGGCAAAGTCAAGCAGATCTGCGCACTTGTCTCAGATAACAAGTACATGGCCAATATTCGATCGGCGATAGTATTTCCTGAGAATGAACGGGTTCTCAGCAGCTCATTGATGGACGAAAGTGTCCTCGACAAGAAGAATCGGATGGAAGGTTTTACGTCCCAATCCTGGGATTCTTTAAAGACAAACCCTCTATATAAAGATTTGATTGAATTTAAGGATGTATTTGCTAAATCCGTACTGTGCGAGCTGCCTAAGGATAAAGGAACTCGACACGAACTCGACCTGATAACAGGTTCGAAATACTATGTCTTGAAGCAGTAGTCATTGCCTCGCGAAGAAGTGTTAGCGCTTGACAAATCCATTGCCGATCGCTTGGCAGCGGGTCATATGAGGGAGTCTACCTCCCCAGGAAGCTCTCCGACCTTCTGTGAGCGTAAAGCAACAGGAGCGTGGCGAATTGTGCATTCGTTCAATAAATTAAACGCTGCAATGGTACCGGCTCAAACGCCGATACCACGAAAAGACGTAATCATTGATAGTGTGTCAAAGAGTACTATCTAGGCATGTATAGATCTGATGGATGGATTCTATCAGATCCTTATGTGTGAACAAGCTATTATGTTCACAGTAGTAAGCACTTCAAGCGGCATGCTATGGGGGTGGCTAGTTATGCCATAGGGACTAAGTAATGCCCCTGCAACATTCAACAGATGCGTAACCAATATGTCAAGATCGGTGCGGGATTGTATGCTATGGGAGTGGCTAGTCATGGCATAGGGACTTAGTAATGTCCATGCAACATTCAACAGATGCGTAACCAATATGGTAAGATGAGTGCGGGTTTTCCCTGCACTACGCCTTCCTTAGTATTTACATTCAATTGCTTAGCCACGCTTAGCAAGTTTAAAGTCTTAATCTGCACGTCGTGTACATTAACGTTTTGGAAGCACCGTGAAATATAGCTTATACTGAGGTAGCACTAGCTAAAATTGCATCGTTATAAGTGGTACCACTTTGTGGTCCGTCCAACGACCACACATGCATTATCCAACGCGGAGGGCCTGCTCGAGCAAAGACCGATCTTATTCCTGCTCATCACGCATTAGCTCAATAGTCAATGCGAAGACACCAATGTTGACATTAATTATCATTTAGAAGACAACCTCAGCAATAGCAACGGCGGCTATTGCTGACTCTGATAATTACGATGATGATATACTTTGCATCGGCAATAACAATACCAGTGAGAGCAATGACGTTCTCACTGAAGAGGAGAATGATATCTTTGCAGTGTGATCGAGCGCAGTGAGTAGAAAAACAAACCGAGTCAGCAGTCGAATTCCTGCTAAATCGAGAAGTAGTGGTTCGGTATGTGCAAATGCCATCGATGACGCGGTGGATCGACAAAATTAAAGCGCTGACAAATATAGAAGAGTGAGTTTTTTTCACTAAGGTGAACAACCTAGTCCTGTTGTCAACGGACCTAATCACGTAGTGACGGATGCGGGTAGTTATAATTTCCGTCCCAAGTAATTCGGTTCGTTTCGTGTAGTGCACCACCAAGGCAATGCAGACACGATCGCTCCAATGATGCAAGTTTTTGACGAGCTTCGCCAGCTCGTTGGGAAGGTTTTTAGCCCCCATTCGCTCCCAATTGTACGACCTCATTCTCCGCTCGGTCATCCGATCGATCAAGGGCAAAGACTTTACACCGTCGACATCAAGTCGTGACGACAGTTGTGCTCATGATCAGCGTGAGCACAACCGTCGTCACGACTTGATGTGCCTCCCGTAAGCGCAAAAGACGTTTTTGCAACCATGTCGACGAGCAGGCGGGCCAGACGAATAAGCCGGACCTGGTCTATCCTTCTTCTCCAACATAAGAACATTATCCGTACGTGCGACTTTAATAAGAAGTCCATCAATGCAGACTGCCAAAACTCCGCCAGAACTGGCAGAAGTTGTCACGGAGCATCGGACAAAATGTTTCATTTGTTGATAAACATCGCAAGCACTTATGTACTTGCGCACGAACTCATAATGGCGAGACCAACCAGTAAAGTCGCGACATATTGTGAGTTAGTCTTCTCACTTGCAAGATGACCAGATATTGGTGGGTGTGACAGTCAAACATGATGCGCAAGCGCAATCGTTATGGGTGGGATGACAACCCGAGGTGTGTCACCGACAATGGTTGTGTATTATCGTAAACATTTGCGTGTTGTGTACCGATCTGTTGAAGATCGATACAATGTTGGCAATACTTTTAAGGATTGTCGTCATAAATTACTGAGTTGATCAATCATTTCTTTAAAAGCCTTATCTTCTTGATAGACTCTTCTAATGTCGCCAAGAGATGTTAACGACGGAACACCAGTTATTGCAACAATAAGCAATTGCTCACTGTTGATTTGCGCAGCCTATTCAAAATCAGGCTAGTGGGAATACGCATCAGCGACGACGTTCAGTCGTTCTAAATTATAATCCGGCGAAGTGATACTCCGCGAAAAAAAGAATACCATCTGGCCATCCTTTACGGCTGTGCGTAAAGACGCATCGTCCGTATAGACAATGAAAGGTCTGTTTCCCAAAAGATAGACCCGAAACTTAGTCAGTGCATATTTCATGGCAAGGAGTTCCTTGTCATGCCCTCGGTTACTGATTGAAGGTGACGCGACTGTTAGCAAACGACGCGCTATGCGCTGTCTGTGTCATTCTGCATAAACACACAGCCACTTGGAAAATCGCTGGCGTCAAATACCACATGAATTGGTCTGTCTGGTCGGCAATCGCCAAGGTTGGCAATTGCTTCAATCTTTGCTTGATATCTTCAAAGCAACGCTGAAAATAAGTTTTCCATGACCACTTTACACTTTCCTTGAGTAAACGAGAAATTTACTCAGTCATTTCGACATTGTTGCGCAAATATACGCCGCTAAGGCGAGGAACTTACAAGGTTTCTTTACATCGACTGGCACGGGCCAGTCGGTGATTGCCTTGATCTTTTCAGGATTAGGTTTTACACCGTGTTTTTCTTTATTGCACCTAAGAAGTTGTATTTCAGTTGCAGTGAATATACACTTCTTGAGATTGGTGCTTACGCAAAAGTGTTAGAACCTTTCAAACCTGTATACGATGTACTTCACGTCCGACTCTTCGCTCATGGCTCGGCTATGGACAAAGACATCATCGAAATAACTCGGTGCGGAATCTCGCACCGATCTCAAAAGATTGGTAACACATCTGCTGAATGTTACACGGTCATTACAAAGCCCATGTGGAATTGAAAGCCACCCAGAAGCATCCCTTGTGAGACTTACTGATGTAAATGAATGTCCTATTTAAGCATCAGGAACTTATAGAAACCTAGATCGGGGCGCTATTTGTGGAGGTTGCCTCCGTCACATGGTCCACAGCTACGCGATCGGCAAACAGCGTGTCCATCGCTATATTATTTCACGAGGTAGTGGCCACTGCTTCGTGACACAGTATTTTGAATCTGGTATCAGGTCAATCTCGTGTAGTGCCTTTACTGTTAGACAACTCGGTACCGACCAGGAATACATCTTTAAATCTGATCAAATCCTTATACAAAGGATATGCAACGATTTCGGTGTCTTTGAATCGAGGACACGTTCATCCACCGATGAGCTGTTGAGAACCCGTTCGTTCCCAAGAAATACTATGGCCGACCGAATATAGGCACGTGCTTGTCATATGTGAGAAGCAAGCAGATCTGCTTGACTTCGCCACTACACACGCAGATCACGCAAGAGCCATTGTTTCGGTTTTAGCGTTAGCAATTGAGTTACCACAGTAATCTGTGATGTGCAGAAATGATTGCACACGATACAACTTACTCAGTATCGTGTGTATTGGGCGTAAGCGTAAATGTCACGCTTACCCTGTTAAAAATCCAGGAGCTCCGTTCGAGCCCTGAATTCAGCACGTGGTGGATCGAAAGTTGTTTGAGATGCGTCTTGAAGACCTCTTACGACTCAAATTGATGGGTCGTGAAATTTGAGCGCTGAGGCCCAAGATTTGGCACGTCCAGCCAAGTTGGACATGCCGAATTTACTTTTGTCGCATCATCCTCGATGCGACGATCTTTGATGGCATCGTCAAGTTCGAATTATCTCTACAAGTCGTCATTTCTAATTGCATTGAGCTTACAGATTTCTATCTTCAATTTTTCCGGTCGACTCGCATGCGTCGGCCCTGCGGCAGCATGTGAATGCTAGTTCCATCTGTTGAGCACCTCAACAGCTCTTCCTGTTGAGAGCCTTGCTGGTGAAGCATACCTTTTCAAGGGCCGGTATGAGTTTATGTTGTGAGTGTTTGGCGACAGACGCATGTTGTTCGTTTTTTGTAAGGCGAAAAAAATTGCGCTTACGACTGGCCCGCCTACGGTAGAAATCTCCGTTTGGCCGCTTCCATACTAAGGTCACTGAAACGAATGAATCTATCACTCGTAGCATTTAAGCCTTCGCGCAGGGCGCGAAAGATCTATTCATATTGATCTAACTTTCTCCCTTTGAACTTGAGTTCCACGGCAGGAACTCACTCAAGCTCGTAAAGGAATGGCCGTTTCCTTGAAGTATCTCGTTGTGGACACAATTTCGATGCTATGTCTGACCATTTGCTTCAGGATGGTCAGATGTTCACACCTTGAATCGTGTTTTCAAGTGAAAACTATGCCGTAACTGTGGGACCTAGATCCGATGCCAGCTCACGGGATAATCCGTAAAGTCGAATTATCGTGTCGATAAAGATACGAGCACAGCCTCCGGTTGTGGTCGACTTAGGTACTGCAACAAGATGTACCATCTTGCTAAAATGATCGACAACATCTATTGATGGAATCGAAGGGTGGAACTGCGTTCTCGTGAAGCGCTTCTTGATTCATCGCGCTGTGAGGGAAGGTTCAAACGAGATTTTTCGTTCGAAGACGGGGATATCACTCTCGCGTGACAGCTAGGAGCCTCGCTACCAACAGAAGACAAGTATGACGAGACTTACTCTTTAGTTCACAACAATCACCGGAAAAAGTGCGCTCTGCGCGCTTACAAGGTATCGCAAATCCTTTGGGGAAGAAGCCTCCCTTGGAGCATGAACTGCACCCTCGACACAGCAAAATATGGGTCTCCCCAGGAGAGGCAAGGTAGCCCAGTCCCACTCTACAAATGGTGCTGCATATAACGTGCACCAAGTAAAGATCTTTTTACAAAACGACAACGAATAGTAATCAATTTATCTAGCCAGGTCTCGCGGCCTACGCTTATAACGTTTCGTACAATACCATCCCAAGCTTGAAAGAAGGATTAGAATCCTTGGGAAGTTTCATCGATGTCAAACGTCATTGATGAAGAGTTCGCATTCGTCCTCAAGGGGCTGTGAAGCCTTGAAGAGTCAAACAACGCAAATTTATACCGTCGCTAGTAAATTCAGACCAGCGAATTAAGTAGCCTTTCGCGAGCAATCAAGACGTTTTCTGATGAACGTTACGCAGCGTATTTGCACCCGCTCCTCTAAATAAATATTAGCAATTGAGCTAGCAGTCCCTTCGAAGTGATCATTTTGATAATTTGTTCCTGGTGATGCACACTAGCTTCACCAGCATTTTCACCATTATCGAAGTCACCACAAGTGACCTCATCATATGGGTCTGTTTGCCCAAACATCTTAGCAAAAATTATAAACTCGATTCATCAGAATTTACAGGTTTGGTTGTATCGGCCCTGGGTGAAATGAAGGCTTTTACAGATGCTTTGAAGTCGGACATAATTTTCAAATCATCATAACAGACACCTGCAATCGGATTTGCAGGCGAGCAGTCAGCCCATTTTTTTTATAAGCAGCTGCACTTAGTCGTGCAGCTGCTAGGTTGGCCGACTTAAAGGTGCACCGCATAGAATTATTAAGCATGATGTGTATTGATAATTAGGTTTGTGTGGCTAAACCAGTTTCTTAGTATGATGAAGGGTGTGTGGGTACCAAAACAGGGTGGTCCCTAAATATATTATGGTTAGATTATAAAGTTGTTTAGATATAGGAAGTTACGTATAACAAATTCGTAACGGGGTAGCGCGTTACATAAATATTATTACCTATAGAAGAAAAAAATAAAGACGAAATATTATGTTATTTTAATCGATAATATAGTGGCAGTCATATGACAGTTCTGACCATTTGTTGATTCAAATTCATATATTAACCTCTCCAATCGCTGTTAGACGCGAGAATGGGCGGTGAGCAATGAGTCACTGTACATATTTTATAATTAATATATTAAGCCAGACATTTAGAAGCAATAGCAGGTAGGAACTTTATATTTTAAATCCAGATTATTGTCAAATTAAATTAAACTTGAACTAGAATTCTAAGAACCCGTATTGTGGCATACATGATATTGCCCAATAGGTTTATTTTAACCGAGTCATGGAGTCAAGTGATCGTCTACTCATTCGAAAGCTAGAGGATAACGAGCCGCACGCCAAGGCAAAGCGCAAGGGTGAAAGCAACGAAGAAGAGAATGAGAAAGAATCGCAGAGGCGACGCAACTTGATCAGGCAATCGCGGCGCCACAACTGGCAGCCGAAGTACGAAATGGAATTTGGGCTGTTGGCTATTGAAAAGGACCCAGCATCAGAAGCCGTGCTTCTGGCCATGTGTGGTTTTTGTAAAACTTTTGGGCGTGAAGGTAAGTACGACCGGCTAGTTCAGCAGGACCATGAGTCGGGCAACGATTCTAAAAAGCGTCGCAGGCGCTCGCTGACCACCACGAAGTTTTTTCGAGCCTTTCGAGTTGACAACATCCGCAGCCATTTGCAGGGAGCGCATCCGCGGCGATGGGCAGAATACGAGATGCTCCCTAAGCAAGAAGACATAAGAAATCGTTTTTTGAACTTGCAAGGCGAGCTGCGACCGTATGAAGATCTTCCTATAATGGACGACGTGGTGCTCGAAAACTCGTTCCTCACTGCAGGATCAGATATGGCGTATACTCAGACACAGCTCCAAGCTCAAATCTCGGCATTAAGTAAAACTCAGCAGGCAGCAATTCAAGCTAAGCAAAACAGGCACGTCTCGGCTGTGCTTGGCGATAGCAGTAAGAGCAACTTGTATATGTCGGCGTCCTTGGTAAGTAAGCTGGCCTCTGTATCTTCAATCGCTATTCTAATGGTGATGGTGTTATGGTTGATATTATCTTTGATGCTTAAATAACACCCTAGACTCGCAACGGTATGCCATGCAATAATTTTTTATTGATTCGTATGGATAACGACGCAATGATGATAAATTTAGGTTCTGCGGTGTCAGCATCACCACATATATATAAATGTTGTGCACGATTCGACTATGAAAAGCATTTGGCGGAGCAGATTGCTTTAGACCGTGAGCGGCTGGAGTTTGAAAAGATGCGCTTTGAGAAGGAGGTCGAGCTACGCGAGCGCGAGCTGGCGCTTCGAGAGAAACATATGGATCGGCAAGTTGCCCTGCAAGAAAAGTTGTGTGAAGCAAACCGAAAAAACGCGCAAATCGAGGGCGCTAAATTTTACCGCTTAGCCGAGGTTTTGCGTAACATAGTTACAGAAGCCCAAACTTCATTGGATGCAGCATCCGTTGTGTAATTACAGTCCTTTTGAATGATGTTACCATCGTGCTTTTGTATTGGACATAGTGCCGGAACATAAAGTTTGCCTGAGTTGTAATCGGAATGCTGCGTATTCACTTTACAATGCGCAGCATTCAATCTTGACAAGTACTTAATGCGCATAATACTTACATTTTACCTTCGGGACTTTATGGGTGACAATGGCGAGGCAGCGACTTTAGCGGCCGATGGCAGCTGACCCAAGTGCTTTTTTGGTCTGGCGATTCATTCTCCGCCTCGAAGCCGGTCTTCTCTTGTAACCGCTTTCCGGATGTCTACTTACAATTACGGCATCAAGAGATTTTTCCTTCATATCCTTTTGATTGTAATTGCATTCTCCAGACGTGCTCATGCACTCTGATCGAGTGTCAGGGGAGTTGATTTCGGCACCCGCGTTGATGTTTTCATCACGTTTTCGCCCTTTATTTGCCATTGTACTTATCTCAGTTCGATCTTGATTAATGACGCTGCTTAACAGTACCGCTTCATTCGTAGATGTCGCTTCTTGGCCTATTGCAGACCCGATCACTGGCGCATGATACTGCCTCTCATCTACCTTGACGTCCACTAAAGAACCCTCCAAAACTTTGTTTGCTTCAAATTTAGGTTCTTCCAAATTCTCCACAGTTGTAGCAACTATAGCGGTTGCCGCCTTTACCATTTCCACATCAATGAGGGGCATCTTAACTGATGCCTTAAACGTTACTTCGACTCCTTTTGGCGTCTGAGATTGAATAATTTCAGACCGAGTTTTAGGCTTTATTTGAGGCCCATTATTATTCACTTCAGCACCTTTACAAAAACTTTTCGGTCCGAATTCATTCTTGTCTGCTTTGTTTTGATGAAATGCAATGACCGAAAATGTGTCAATCTTGACCTTTTCGTTTGGCTGAGCATGTCGACTATTTTGGTCCTTTGGGCTTGATACATCGTGATCAATTTGCTGTCCCTGTTTGAGAACGATGGCTTTCCTGTTGATATGGTCTTTCTTGATGCGATTCGGCTTATCATTGACAACCTTAACATCAGATAGCTGAAGCACTGATCGGGACCACCCAGGAATGCTTTCCGTATTCTTAACACGAATGCGAATGTTTTTGAAGCACTTGAAGTTTTGCTCCTTTAGCGGATTTGGCGGGTCTCGATAACACGGGATAAAATGATCCAGTGACTTAAAGGTAACGGCCACGTTGCCTGCTTCGAATGTCGATATAAATTGCTTTTCGCATGCATCAACGTCCGAAGTAGTAGCACATCCCCAGTATGCTACCCAAGCAACGCTACCACCCGGCTTTAGATTTATTCCATTTAAAGCAACAAGCAACTCTTCATAGACAAGGGCAAATGTTGGCTCAACGTGGTTTATTGCAGGGGCAGGAAAAGTGGCGACGTACAACTGGCATGGTACATCCGCCAAATACATCGTCGCCATCAGCACCATAACATATTTGGCCCATCGACGATGGTAGTGCAATAATAACCACAAGTTCAGCAGCAGCAGTACCAAATCGATACCAATAGGCATGCATAACTCTTGTGCAACAGACATTTCCCCCTGCAATAGCGCCGCATGGCATGTTTCTACCGCGCGTGGTATCTCCTCAATCTGCATTGCTATATTAGTAAGTAGATTGTCGAGGCCAAAAGTATCTGGTAGTTCACGAGTGATTGTCCAGTATAAGAGCATCAGTCCAAACGCCATAAAGATTACATTAATTAATGCACAGCCGAATAGTTCCTTCACGGAGCGACATCCCAATGGCCAAAATCTATTCGTAATACGAATGTTGCAAAATATGTAAGCAATAAGTCTACTAACGTAGTGTTGATGATAATAGGCCAGCGATATTTACCCGTAGCTTTGGTGTCGAATACATAAAGCGTAAAGGATCAGCAGCGGGGCGAGCAGGGCGACGAGCAAGGACCAAAATGTTGAGTGGATAAAGCCAGGCGTTTCGAACGTTTGGCATACAACCCTTTCGTCTTCGCTGTCACTGTCTGGATAATCTTGCACATACTGATCCAAGTAGTCCCTCCAGTTCGGGCGGCGCTTAAGGTTATCTAGCCGCTCCTCAATGTAGTCGGGCGAGCATACGTCCAGCGGTGGTAGCATTGAACTATGTTCTGGTTTGTAAAGAGTACTGCTGCTGCTATTTCTAAACGTGAAGCCGCTCTCCGCATCGGCCTCATCCGGCGCCCGGAGCCGTAATCGCATTGTCCTGTCTCGGTTTTTTTTGCACTGAGATTGTCTTAAAATTGTCAGATATTTAATGTATTTCGTCACTCATCCACCACACCATTGCTATGAAAGACTCGCGTGAACCTAATATGGGACAGACTGTATTCTATCGCGCCATGAAATTTGCGGAGGAATCTCGTGAGAGCTGCTGGAAGCGCAGCGTCGTGGCGTGCATAGCTGGTTCATTTATGGGTGTGGGGCTAGGCGCGTTCCTCGGCACGTTCGAAGGTGCCCATGGAGAACTCGTGGGCCGAAGTATGCGTGAACAGGTGATAGCAACATCTTTAAATTGAAACGAAATTAAAGCTTGCACGCGCTGCTATTTGGTGCCTCTATATAGCTCTACAACGGCTTTAGCAAGTCTATGAAAGCTGGCTACGTGCGCAGCGTCTACTTCTCTAGGGCACGTGAGACGACTGTTGATGATTTTGGCATATATTTACAATGAAAATTGTAGGAATTTGCTCTGGTCGGAAGCATTTTTGCCGGTATTGAATGCGCAATCGAACGCGAAAGAGCAGTTCACGACATCCTTAATCCCATCGTTGCAGGGGGCGTGTCGGGTGGGGCGCTGAGCGCATGGGCGGCGAGAAGTTCAGGGTCGAAGTGTGAGCCGACTTTGTTTAACTACTGTATTGCTAATGTATATGCATCAACTATTGCTAATGTATAAAATTTATATGGCATGTGAATTTTGTAATTTTATCGTGGATGTAGATCTATTTCAAAATACTGTCAAGGGCTCGATTGGTTTCGCCATCATGGCTGTATTGTTTGAAAAGGGGGCGGAATTTCTCACCAAATGAAAAGGCGACAAGCATCAGACGTAACATATTTCGCCAAACTGTGAATAATGAGCAGACTCAAGCACTAGATTATATATTCGCTAAATCTGCTCACGTTGATATGTGGCCTTTGAAATGGGTATGTTTTTTTTAAGAGTACGACAACTCTTGTAAAGCTAACAATTCATAAAGGGCTGCATCGACATTTCACGTATCGGATGCAGTTCTTTGCTCAAAATTTCACATTCCGAAGGTTAATATCAGAATGTCATTTTATGGCATATTCTGAAAGGGCTAAAGGTGCCCTATGTTACACAATCCCTGTTAAGAATACTTTGTATACCAAGGAGATGGTCAATTTCTTTAAGTGAAGTAATTAGACCCACCACTTGGGCGTCACCCTTGTGAATGTGATGACCTGAGGGCATTCACATTAACGGGGATAACGGCTAGCGTCATCCAAATTCAAGATACGAGGTATTTAGAATAAAACGCTCGCAATACTAGTGCATATCTACAGAGATGGCATTTATGATTGGTTTAAAATAGGTTTTATATTTAATACGATTATGGGTGCCCATCAGCTTTTTGGTAAACGTACCTCACCCCAAATAAACCATAGAATTACAGCCAATGAGGAAGACCTTGAATAATGTCCTAGCTTTGAATGATAGCCAGAGCGCCAATTGAGTCTTTTAAGGGCGACTGGCGTCGTGTCTACTGCGTGGAACATTCAATGTGTTTCAAATTGATAAGATCGTCATAAAAAACTTGAAACGGGCAAGTTGCTTAAATGCTTTAATAAAGGAGAGCAAAAGTACGATAAGGCCGCAAATTTAAAGGTAAACTAAAGTTGACAGATTTGATACAGACACGTACAGAAGGAACAGTGCAAGGTATATATCTGCAATGGTAAGCTGTATAAACACGAAGCACAAGAGAATTTATCTGACCGTGCCATTGACAAAATTTAGGGCTTGTCAGAACAAGCTGCCGATTTCTCAACTAACATTGACATATCAGCATAGCTCAAACCAGTCTCACAAAATCAGTCACAGGGTGACCCCGAGGTATCCAGTAGAAGTCGGGGTGTTATCGTTCAGCGAATCCTGCACTCATTCCCCTCCAGCAATTTGCCGTCCTTGCTCAGTTCCAGAATGTAATTGTAGGGCAGTGGCTTGGCTGGGAGGGTAACGCTGAGCTTTCCATTGACAACTTCAACCGCATCGATTGTCGTGACTTATCTTAGTGGCGTCAGCGTTTAAAGGATACGAATCGTTTTAAAAATGCCTGCGCCGCTTCCTTGAGAGTCATAATTTTTTGCTTGGTTACCTTAAAGGCGTGTACTGGCTGATTCCAGACAAGCGCGTCTGCATAGATGTGTGTAATGAGAGACCGGTTCAGTTTGCCTAAAAGATTTGACGCAGTGATATGGTGGTGGGTTCAGACGGTCTATTTCCACGTGGTTAGCTATTTGCAAGATCTCTGGTAAATTCTGAGCCATGAGGTAAGCGGCGGGGGACCCGGGGGCTGATCATGGCCGGTTTCGGTAAGGGCTGGCGACCCTATAGGTTCGTGCTCTAGTAACTCGATGCATACATACAGCAGTGCTCCTTTGATTGAAGACGTGACATGCCGATGCTCCCGTTTTGCTATTGCTCGCAGGTGACAGATGCATGACGCCCAAAACGTTTGGGTGCTCCCAGGATTGGCGATTGTTGCAGCCCGGTAGACCACCGTATTCCTATCCTCCCAGATTCTTGTCTGGCATAGCGTTGCCAGAATGTGCCAAATTCTCTTCCACACGTGTCCGGCTGCTTTCCCGTCCTGCGGAAACCGTTCCGCGAGGATTGCCTTTCGGTGAGTGGGTATACCATGTGTCCGTCGACTGGCACACGCTGTGAAGAATTGTGCTGTTCGTTGACATGTGGCTCGTTCTCCTGTCCAATGCCTGATCAGTATACCCCAAAGGGCTGCGGCGCTCGCGCAGTCCCAAAACAGGTAAGCCATTGTATCCGCGCCGCCCCTACAGGCTGGCTCTTTTCTGCAGCTGGCGTTTGCGATCCGCCCAGCATTGTACAAGTTGAGTTGCCGAGTCGCAACTCGGTCCCCGTCCATATTTGGTAGTCGGTGAGGCCGTGACTCTGGTCCCATGCTTGCTTCGGGGTTTGACACAATGCCGCGCGTTGCCATCCGTCCGTTCGCGCATGTGCGTCCAGCCGATCCAAGAATACCGTGAGAGGTCTGGCTAGACCTTTTCTGTGATACCGAAAGGCTTGCTTTTTCAGTGCTGATGTTATAGCGTGGTTTGGTGTTGTATCCGTGACAGACCACGGAAACCGGTGATGCTGCGGGTGAGCCTCAAATACGAGGCCTCGAGTTTGAAGCACGAGACTTAAGGTCTGTTGGTCAACTAAGGAGCCCACGTCGAGCGGTGGCATTTGCCTCTGGCAGAACCAGTGTATGCCATCCTCTCCCTGATGCAGAGTTATGCTTCGTGGCGTGTCCTGCTCGCTTTCCGGTGGATGTCCATTGATGACGCCTGCGGCTGTTGCCCTCCAGACATAGCCAGATACAAAAGCCGGAGCCTGACGAACAATTAATTCCTGATTCGAGTCCATAATATCCCCTATGGGTATATTGGGAGAAGCGAGCAGAATAGCTGTCGCCCATCGCCTTAGTTTTTTTGCCGAATGAGGTCTCGGTTGATGAGTTGGACGGGGTATGTTTAATACAAATCCCGATGGCCCTGTTCGCGTGATGCATAGTTGTTCCAGTGTACAGTCGTCGATCCTGTCGAATTTGTGTCTGAGCAGCATGTCTCCATTCTTATTTCGAATCCAAGGGTTTTCCGTCCACCTAAAAGTGGACCAAAAGCGCCGTATTTCTTCTGGCATGTCACCCACTGCGTTCGGTCGAGGTGGAAATGGGTCTGAATAAGACAAAACAAAATCGTCGCCGTCCCACCAGCTTGCTGCCCGTTAAAGTAAAGTCGAAGAATTTGCTAACACCCATGTCTTAACTCGGTCCAACTGCTCCGGTGTAGGGGCAATCCATTCACCTAGTTGCTGCATTAAGTCTTGACCCGCTGAGCGTCGACAGCGTGGTTGTGCGCGCTGAAGAACCGGAGCTGGAGATATCGGCCTGGATGTACCTCGTGTGCATCCTCGGAAGGCCCGGATGCGCCAGGCATCAAAATACTTGTCATGTCGTTGCGTGAGCCAGGTAAAAGCATGCTTTGTTCTTTGTGTTTTCACAGCGACAGCAATATCTACTAGCCCGATCCCGCCCGCTGACTTGGGAGTTACGAGCAACCCCGGGTTGACTTTGTGACGACCTGTGACTGTAGTAGTTGCGTGGGCCCATAGGTTTATTTTGATTATTTAAAATAATTATACAATTTTTATCGAATTTAATCATATTTCCTATTGGACGGTCAAAAAGTATTTACCGTTTATTTAAAATTTCTAGGATTCAATTACGGAAATTAGCATCAAATGGCCTTTTACCGGGCGTTTCAAAATATAGGTGTAAATTTATATTATATTTTTATGATTATGGATACACTGTCAAATTTGAATTGCTTGTATAAATTGTGCAATTCCTTCTCCGCCCACAGGGGAATATCAAAGACGATTGCAGAAAAAAAGCAAGGAGGGAAGAACGATTGAATTGAGTATCATAACCCGGTTCTCCACGCTAGTTGCCACTCGAGTTGCCGTTATTAAGCGTCGTTGAATCTTCTGTATCCTCAATGCCCAGTTCTTGTTCAATAAATCGCCGGTCCCAACTTCATATCCCAGGTACCTAGTAGTGTGGCCTGGTTGAACGACCTCAATGCCCTCGTAGTGTGGAATTTTGTGCATGGTCGTAGGATGACGAAGACGGTCATGATGATGATGGCCCAACTTACAACTGCGACTGATCAAAAGGACGTAGCAACCGAGAACAGCAGAAGTATATATTTGCTAGACTTTCGGAAGGCTTACGACACCGTGGACCGCGATTTCATGTACGAGACACTACGCCTTTTTGGGTTCGACGACTGTTATGTCGACCTAATTAGCCGTATACATAAAGGCACGACAGCCAGCTTTGTCGTAAACGGTTTGCAGTCTGGGGCTCTTCCAGTACTCTCAGGTATCCGACAAGGCTGTCCGCTCGCACCTCTCCTCTTCTTGCTTGTGGTGGAGGTGTTAGGGCTCGCGCTCAAGCAGGACCCTGTTCTTCGTGGCTTGCAAATGCCGGGACTGTCAGAGCAATCACACCTTTTCTCGGTGTTTGTTGACGACTCCACGCTTTTTCTCGAGACGGCAGGCCAGATCCCGCACGGTCTACGAATTATCCGAGCATTTGGGGCTATGTCAGGTCTGCATGTCCAACTGGACAAGAGCAAGATAATTTTTCGAAACCGGGCTGTTCACATACCTTGTTGCGAGTCGCTAACTGCACGGGGTAAGACCGTCTGTACCCTCGTGGCCAGCACCTTGGCAAAGACTTTGTAGCTCGTTTGTAAGAGGGATATTGGACGATAATCCATGGCGTCATCAGAGTCTCCTTTTTCATAAGCGGAATTATAAGTGCCGTACGAAATGAGGGAGGCAAATCCCCCCCTTCAAGAATTTGGTTACTGATGTTCAATATTGCCGGAACCATGAGCGCTGCAGTATCCTTGAAAATCATTGTTGAGCTCATCGGGACCGGCCGCTTTGTGTCGTTGAAGACCGTCGATGGCAGAAAGCACCTCATCTTCCGTAAATGGCCTTAATAGTCGCTCATTATCTGTGTCCATGAGCCGTTGCTCCGGCGGAAAAATTGCAAATTTCGCAAATCCGTAGACAACAAATCCAATGACGTGCTACGGTGACCAATGCTCAGCACGTGCGCCCATTCCGACGCAAATTGATCCGCAATTGACATGTTTACGTCAAAGGCCAGTCCATAGCGCGCTCGCAAGGATGTTACGTGCTGATCCAGTTCCCAATTAGCGACTCCTTTGTAGGACCATCGCAGACGTTCCATCGAACTCTCTAAATTTTCTCCTTGCCGAGCCAGGTGATCCTCCCTCATCTCTTCCAGATTTGCAGATATCCACTGCCGCCGGGTTAGAAACTGCCGCCGGTTGCGTAGCCTGATTTTCGCAACGGAACGCTTACGCCCCTGTTTGTCTCGTTTCCTCACCACTTGTAGACAATATTTGCTGTTGGCTATATGAGCATCCCCCGACTGAGGTGTTGGGGCGCGACCCACCCCCTTTTTAATCATTTTTTGTAAAAATTCCTTCAATACGCGATCCGATTGACTCGATTTGATAGGATAAATGGAACAGCGGCGCGTATCTTGACCATGACCCCTTCCTGTTCGCTTGTCTCGTAAATGTAGTACCACCTCCTGATGGTCAGAGTATTGAGGGGGGGGGGGACTCGTGGATACCCATAGAACTTTTGGAGCCCAAGCTGGTGAGACGTAAAATCGGTCTATCCTGCTGGCTGTCTCGTTGGTCCAAAAAGTATAGTGATGAGTCGTGGCTGACTCCTCATCCTCTGCGTGTTCTCGCAGGAGCCGAGCATCACACAACGCAGTCTCCCCCAACAAAATACTCAACGCAGGACTTTCTGGTCGACTGGCCGCTCATTCACCCAAACGATCCATTTGTGGGCTCTGTACACTGTTGAAATCTCTCAATAGGACCGTTGAATTGATCGGCATATTCCACTTTTTTAAAGTTGTAAAGAAGACCTCGCGCTCAGCTCGGTCATTTGGGGCGTAAACGTTGAGAATGAAAATGTCGTGGACCTTCACTCTGATCACACGGGAATGCCAAAGATCGGTATTCCATTTGACTGCCGCGAAAGCAGTTCAAGGCGCTAGTAAAATAGCTACCCCTTTAGACTTGGATGCGCCTATACTCTAGTAGGACATAGGCGGATGTTCCGGGTCCAAATGTTTGCCCCACATCTCTTCTCCATTCAAGTCGTAGTGCAGCGGCATCTTCCTCGCTGGATACATGTTTTTCTTGGATACACCAAGCCAGAGGCCGTCGGCTCACAGGGGTTTGTCGCCAGGCGTTCATCCATTGTTTTCGTTAATTCACTGAGAAACCCCTAACATTTTGCGTTAGAATCCGTCGGTCTGTGTCTGTCCGAGGTGAGTGTAGGGTACCTACTGATGTGAAGCTGTCCAGCAATGTGTGGCGTCCGTAAGCGTCCGCAGTGGCTAAATCCGCTCCATGGTAGATCGACGATAGGGAACACCTTAGAGTGCTCTTAATACTGAAGTAGTCGTTTCCTCTCCGGACGTGCCAACCCGGTGTAGCAAAACCTCTCGATGGCGGCCCAATCACCCCGTTTATTGGGTGTGTAATACGCCTGCTTGTACCCGGCGTTTGTGGTAATAAGCTTGAAATGTGAACGAACTTTGGACGACACACTTGTAGCCGATGGAGTGCCTTCTACTAGTGCTGCAATCTCATGGTCATATAGAAGCGCACACAGCAAGTGATGACTGAGTCTGGAACGGCGCTGTGGATCACAAAGCTTTAGCAGAATGTCTCCTGCATAATTACGTGCTCGCAACAAACGCCAATCGTCTGCATTGTCCATAAGTGGTGCTAGCACGGAGTGATCAGGACGGTGCTGCGTCTTTAGCACCCACTGATCTATCCATAGTTGTGTTGGTCTGTCTAACGGCTGTTCTCGAAATCTCTGCAATCCGTCTTCCACACAGTCACGTCGACTTCCTGACATCCACGTCTCGATAATTGTGTCGTCCAACGTCTGCAAAAGCTCTCCTGGAAACATAAATCGCTTCACCAACCATAATAAATGATCTGGAGCAAGGCTAGCAACCCTCTTCCACTCTGACGTTTGGCTATTGACAGTTGGAAATGGAATCTGCTTGGAATTCGGCCACTCAGGCTCCAGAATCTCCCACGCTGCTGCCCATTCATCGCGATCAATACGATCGGGTACCTCTGTATCGGTGCTCAGCATCTGTTCCATAGGATCAATGCGGCCCTTTTTAGAACAGAATCGTTGTTCTGGTAAGTCACCATCGTCCCCAATGTAACACTGCCCTCCGAAGACACAGCATGTCCACGTTTACGATCAGCGGGTGGGGCTTGGCGTATCCCTGCTGGAGGTGTTGTGGAGGTTGGCGGCAGGATCATTTGCCTCTCCATCACAACTAGCGCGCTGATGGGTCCTGTCTCGACCATACAAGAGGCCCCTTGCCCGGCCTTTGCCGATCTATCAGACGTAGTTACGTCAACACAGTTCCTTCGAGTCGATGCCTCGAAGACCTCTTCAGTATTCGGAGTCGTAATGGCTGTGCGAAGTAGAACCACGGCTCGGTCATGTCCCGGAACTCCCGGATTATCCTCCTCTGAGTCGAAGTCGGGGAGCTAACTCATACGCCCAGAGTGAATAAAAGCTGAGTAATGCTTCTCGCGAAATTGCAACAGAAGGGGTGGATGATCCGGAGTATCTATCTTAAGCGCAGTTACTTCGTCCATTAGGTCCGCAATAGACATCTGATACTCCGACGCTGTCTCGACCACGCGGTGGTGACGAGTGACTATTGTCGGAACATGCTTCGCGCAACGCCATTCCTGCGGCTTGACATCTAGATGCTGAACAACATATACAGTTCGTCGCAAAAAAATTGCAGCCATGCCAATGATATCCCGTCCACCACACGTGTTATCAGGTACTTTAGCCGTTCTGGCTGAAGAACTGGTCGCGTAATCCTCCAAGAACCAACGCAACTGGGATGCCGACTCAGTACGGTCATAGAGGACCATCCACGTTGGACATTGGTAAAAAAATTCACTCTATGGTCGTGGGCCATCTGACCTTCAAGATCCAAAAGTTCTGAAAACTTTATCCCTCGTTTGAGACTAGCCGTCAGAACTCTAGCGCCTGGTCCGGGTCGTCCAGATGGGCATTCGCCGCCGCCTGCGATAACGCCATGGCTAGACAGTTGCCTGTAGCCGGTGTGACAACAGAGCGGAGACCTAATTGGTACTCCAACTCGGTCATATTTTCCGGGGTGGATGTCAAACGAGCACCCATTGGCAATGAGGTCTTAAGGTGGATGGCTTGACGATCAATAATCTTTTGAAATGATATTCGTTCCTGACGCTTTAAAGTCATGAGGACAGGGCCCACAGAAGTAGGAGCCGGTCCTCGCGCTAGTCCATCTGCTTTCCTGGTCTTCTCCGCTGCTGTGAGAGGAGTTCTCTTGGGGGTTACCTTGGCACTGTTGTCCTCAGCTGTTAAGTCCACAATGCTGGCCCTCGAGAGCCTTCTCCTTATCTGTTTAGCATCTCCAGCAGTCACTTTATCATTCTCTGTCGTCCACTCGTCGTCGTCATCCAGGACTTGAACCCTCCTGATCGCGAGAGTGGTATAGAGTTAAACGCTTTGGCGGTCGAACTCCTCGAGCGGCTGCCCTTGATAGGTACGGTGATCCATGGTTGCTGAGGTCGCGGTTTGGCTTGGGTTGGATATGATATGGATATATCGTACTTCGTACCTTGTTCCGCTTGCGGTGACATACCGATTTCTGGTGATGGTGGTGGAGAGGTATCTGTGGACTGTTTAGCGTCGTCACCCGTCCCAGATGGCGTCACCACAGCTTGAGCCGCTGTTTCTGCCGCAAGTTGAAGCTTTAGACGTCGAGCCGCCATTGCCATGATCTCTTCCATAGCTAGGTCGTCGAGCTCCCGTACGTCACCTTCTGTTTCGACAATTCCGCCAGGACCTCGGAGCTGACCGTCCGTAAAGCTGCATCGCGCGAGCGTGTGACCTAAGTTACCGCATTGGAGGCACTGCAGCCGACGGCCCACTTTTGGGTGCTTCACAATGATGGTTGTGCCGAATTAGAGTATACGTACCACTCCGTCCAGAAGAGAGGGCATCCCGCCAGCTTGAAAGTCACCCTCCAGATAGTCGACGTCCTTGAAACGGGGGTATGCGTGTCTAAGTCTTCCATGTCGAACTCCGTCGGGATCTTCACCTTAAGGAAGGCTGCCAGCCTGCCAATGTCACTGAACCTGGTAAGGNAGAAGCGCACACAGCAAGTGATGACTGAGTCTGGAACGGCGCTGTGGATCACAAAGCTTTAGCAGAATGTCTCCTGCATAATTACGTGCTCGCAACAAACGCCAATCGTCTGCATTGTCCATAAGTGGTGCTAGCACGGAGTGATCAGGACGGTGCTGCGTCTTTAGCACCCACTGATCTATCCATAGTTGTGTTGGTCTGTCTAACGGCTGTTCTCGAAATCTCTGCAATCCGTCTTCCACACAGTCACGTCGACTTCCTGACATCCACGTCTCGATAATTGTGTCGTCCAACGTCTGCAAAAGCTCTCCTGGAAACATAAATCGCTTCACCAACCATAATAAATGATCTGGAGCAAGGCTAGCAACCCTCTTCCACTCTGACGTTTGGCTATTGACAGTTGGAAATGGAATCTGCTTGGAATTCGGCCACTCAGGCTCCAGAATCTCCCACGCTGCTGCCCATTCATCGCGATCAATACGATCGGGTACCTCTGTATCGGTGCTCAGCATCTGTTCCATAGGATCAATGCGGCCCTTTTTAGAACAGAATCGTTGTTCTGGTAAGTCACCATCGTCCCCAATGTAACACTGCCCTCCGAAGACACAGCATGTCCACGTTTACGATCAGCGGGTGGGGCTTGGCGTATCCCTGCTGGAGGTGTTGTGGAGGTTGGCGGCAGGATCATTTGCCTCTCCATCACAACTAGCGCGCTGATGGGTCCTGTCTCGACCATACAAGAGGCCCCTTGCCCGGCCTTTGCCGATCTATCAGACGTAGTTACGTCGACACAGTTCCTTTGAGTCGATGCCTCGAAGACCTCTTCAGTATTCGGAGTCGTAATGGCTGTGCGAAGTTGAACCACGGCTCGGTCATGTCCCGGAACTCCCGGATTATCCTCCTCTGAGTCGAAGTCGGGGAGCTGACTCATACGCCCAGAGTGTATAAAAGCTGAGTAATGCTTCTCGCGAAATTGCAACAGAAGGGGTGGGTGATCCGGAGTATCTATCTTAAGCGCAGTTACTTCGTCCATTAGGTCCGCAATAGACATCTGATACTCCGACGCTGTCTCGACCACGCGGTGGTGACGAGTGACTGTTGTCGGAATATGCTTCGCGCAACGCCATTCCTGCGGCTTGACATCTAGCTGCTGAACAACATATACAGTTCGTCGCAAATTTTTTGCAGCCATGCCAATGATATCCCGTCCACCCCACGTGTTATCAGGTACTTTAGCCGTTCTGGCTGAAGAACTGGTCGCGTAATCCTCCAAGAACCAACGCAACTGGGATGCCGACTCAGTACGGTCATAGAGGACCATCCACGTTGGACATTGGTCAAAAAATTCACTCTATGGTCGTGGGCCATCTGACCTTCAAGATCCAAAAGTTCTGAAAACTTTATCCCTCGTTTGAGACTAGCCGTCAGAACTCTAGCGCCTGGTCCGGGTCGTCCAGATGGGCATTCGCCGCCGCCTGCGATAACGCCATGGCTAGACAGTTGCCTGTAGCCGGTGTGACAACTGAGCGGAGACCTAATTGGTACTCCAACTTGGTCATATTTTCCGGGGTGGATGTCAAACGAGCACCCATTGGCAATGAGGTCTTGAGGTGGATGGCTTGACGATCAATAATCTTTTGAAATGATATTCGTTCCTGACGCTTTAGAGTCATGAGGACAGGGCCCACAGAAGTAGGAGCCGGTCCTCGCGCTAGTCCATCTGCTTTCCTGGTCTTCTCCGCTGCTGTGAGAGGAGTTCTCTTGGGGGTTACCTTGGCACTGTTGTCCTCAGCTGTTAAGTCCACAATGCTGGCCCTCGAGAGCCTTCTCCTTATCTGTTTAGCATCTCCAGCAGTCACTTTATCATTCTCTGTCGTCCACTCGTCGTCGTCATCCAGGACTTGAACCCTCCTGATCGCGAGAGTGGTATAGAGTTAAACGCTTTGGCGGTCGAACTCCTCGAGCGGCTGCCCTTGATAGGTACGGTGATCCATGGTTGCTGAGGTCGCGGTTTGGCTTGGGTTGGATATGCTTGAACTTCGTACCTTGTTCCGCTTGCGGTGACATACTGATTTCTGGTGATGGTGGTGGAGAGGTATTTGTGGACTGTTTAGCGTCGTCACCCGTCCCAGATGGCGTCACCGCAGCTTTAGCCGCTGTTTCTGCCGCATGTTGAAGCTTTAGACGTCGAGCCGCCATTGCCTTAATCTCTTCCATAGCTAGGTCGTCGAGCTCCCGTACGTCACCTTCTGTTTCGACAATTCCGCCAGGACCTCGGAGCTGACCGTCCGTAAAGCTGCATCGCGCGAGCGTGTGACCTAAGTTACCGCATTGGAGGCACTGCAGCCGACGGGCCACTTTTGGGTGCTTCACAATGATGGTTGTGCCGAATTAGGGTATACGTACCAGTCCGTCCAGAAGAGAGGGCATCCCGCCAGCTTGAAAGTCACCCTCCAGATAGTCGACGTCCTTGAAACGGGGGTATGCGTGTCTAAGTCTTCCATGTCGAACTCCGTCGGGATCTTCACCTTAAGGAAGGCTGCCAGCCTGCCAATGTCACTGAACCTGGTAAGGTTGAAAGGTGCACTGTGTACTCTACACGCCGCCCTTGTGGTATCCCATTCAATCCTTGCTGGCGCTGCCAAACCGAGCCTTTTTCCGGTCGGTGAGCATTGTAGAGTCGGTAAACTCCGCCCTGGTACGGCACTTGTACCTCTTTGTGGCGGTCCGCTGTAGTACGAGTGAAGAAGTAGAAACGAATGGTCTCGGTAACGTGGTCATAGCTAATTGACTTAGTCTGGCTGAGCATTTGATGTAGAGCTGGAAGATTAAAATACGCCAGCTCCGCCGATTCCAGAATAGCCTCCGTAATGGCCTTTGTGCTCTTTCGCTCGCCTTGACCACCCGAGAGCGATCCAATCGTAAAATCAACTCGCCTTCGACTTGGGCCTGAATAGTAGTGTGCAGGCGCAGTCGCTGCTCACTTTTAAGAACTTGCGAGAGAAAATCTGGCATGCGACGACACGCAACCGTTCCCTCTACCATGCCCACAATGACTGCCCATTCATCATACGTGCCTTCCCGGACTTGGTGCTGCCCTGACCTTGTAGCGGGTGATCCACATAGCGCTTTAAACCGTGATATGGCCTCGGCAGTGAAAGCCGAGGGATCAAACAAAAGGTGTCGAATCGCTGGTTCTGTACGCTGGCCGGCGGTGCTGCCTGGCGTAAAGGGGTGGCTCCTGTTCGAACCATTTTATCCCACCCTGGTTTAGAACCGGAGCTTGGGACCACTTGTGCTGACTGGATAGTTTGCGGACGATCTCTTTAAAGGCCCACTTCGTGGTGAACAATTCATGCGAAATGGAAGTCGCCAATTTTTTCCAGTCGGAAAAGCCGCCGTTGCCTTTGACGAATGCTTGCTCGAACAATCCTAACAAGTTTGCCGCCTCCGCTGAGCTGAGAGATGAAAAACGCTTTCTATCCGCTGGCAATGCCTCCAAACGAACTGGCACTGTGTCGTATACCTCCGCGAACAGGTGCCGTACCGTTGTTAACCACGCTTCGATGGGACTGACATGGGGTGAGTCTGTCATCTCTGCGACCAGCGCCGTAAACATCGCCGATGATGATATACTAGTCGTGACGTTCGGTCGTTCAGAAGACGATTGCTGGGCTCCAGTGTCCTGAGCAGTACTTTAAGCTGGCATCTCCCTGACGCCGCCCTTTCCAGCTGCATTCTCGTCCCGCTCGCTCGAATCACACGACTGCTGTGGCATCAAGCACTCGGCCTGTCCCTTCGGAATCACGTCTTGTGTCTCGTCCGACGCCTGCGTATTTCCGTGGTCCGGGCTTTCGTCTTCCTGAACGTCGCATAAGTCTTGCGCGTCGACTGGTCGATCCGGCGCCAAAGTAAGCGGGCTTTCCGTCTTCCTTCCCACTCCCGGAGGAGGCAGGTGAGGCGGCTCCATCTCGCTCACGTTTTGCGTGTAGGCTAAAGCTGTCCAATTTATACTCCTCCTTGATCAGATCTGATCACTGCGTCGCAGATTGGGGAATGAGTAACATATTATACAATTGTTTACGGCCATTTCTTTTCTCGGTAGTACCTTTTTATAATGCGACCAGCTTTCGTTGACTCACAACATTTTTTTAATTCAGAAGGTGGCCTTTTTGTCCCTTCTCATGCTTGCGCACTTCATCTTAGTGATTATAAATTCGAACTTTACTGGATAAAAATCAGATGAGGCTCAAACCTTGCCTGTAAGCTTGTAAATTACCCATAGTTGGCCTTTTTTCGAATAAATCTGTAGGTTCACTCCCGTCCACTGCAAACGTAATGAGTGACTCTCAGAAACGCCTGCGTAGCACTGAATCCGGTAAATCCATCAATGCTGCTGAAATGCCCTGTAGGAATGGGTACACTGGCTTCACTGTACCCAAAGACAACTTTACCATTCATCGCATTCCTGTTAGTAGCGTGACGCCCGAGGAATTTCATTCGAAATACGTATGTACTCGAACGCCAGTGGTTTTAACTGGTGCTTTGTTAGACGAACATTTCACTGCTTTACGCAAATGGTCGCTTTCAAATGACCGTTTGAAGGAGTTAATGGGTGGTGGTGACACGAAACTGGCTATCGAGCGTCGTGGAGATCTCTTGGACAAGTTTGGCAAGGGAATCAAGGTGGAGATGACGTTCGGTGACTTCCTTCAGCTGCTCGAAGCCGGTAATGAGATGCACTACCTGACCACGCAGGAAGTCCTAAACGATGAAAATGGGAGACCGGAGGTTATGACTTCATTTATGAAAAAGCTGCAACCGGATTTTCCGCTACGTCCAAAGCTTTTGGGCCACTTGATCCCTCAAAATATAAACCTGTGGATGGGAAGTAGTAAGCACGCAACGTCGTCAGGATTGCATCATGATCACCACGATAATTTGTATGTTTTACTGCGAGGGACAAAACATTTTCGGTTGTACTCCCCCGCGGACGCTACCAACTTGTATCCGCGAGGACAAATGTCCCAAATCCATTTTAATGGATTGATTAATTACGTTGGTAAGGAGACAACGCCGTATGGTGCTGATATTGTGGCGGAGCGGGAGACACTTGCAGCTTTCGAGACAAGCGCGGCCGAGTGGGAGCTTGCTGAAGCGGAAAAAGCCATGGAGAAGGGGGTACCGGGTGCTGTAGCTCGTCTTCAAGCGGCGGAAGATCGTTTAGAAAAAGCCATGCTTCACGTGTTGCATATTGACAAGAATGAATTTGACGAGGACGAAAACGTGGAGAATGGTACTTTTCACTTTGAAGAAAGCGATTCGGAAGGAAATGACGACAGCGAGATGGACGAACTTGATACACTAGATATAAAGGAGCACGAAATGAAGACATTTAAACGCCAAGTTAGTGAGGTGGAGGTGACTTACCCGGAAAATTTTAGTCAAGTGGATCTTTCCCGATTAAGTGGTAGTGAGGAAGCGCAGCAGGAGTTGCATGCTGAATATCCTCATTTCTGTCAAGCAAAAGCCGCTATTTGTGAGTTAGAAGCTGGGGAGATGCTCTATCTTCCTGCTTCGTGGTTTCACGAGGTCAAATCGTTGAACTCTACTCAAAACTACGGTCACATGGCTTTAAACTATTGGTACCATCCACCGGATCAACTTACGCCAGAGTTTTACGCTTCGCCGTACTCCTCGCCTCTTTGGCAGCTTGACTGGGAGGAGCGCTTTGTATCAAATAAAGAAAAGGGATATTTGTAAACAAGGTCACGGTGTTTGCATTACACCTATTGAAAGAGTGAATCATCAAAAGTTGTAGGGATACGAATAAAAATGTAAACTTTTATTGCTACGTCTTGCAACATGTTGTAGTCTGTACACGCCAATTTATGGGCACTTAGTTGCAGCATTTGTTTAACAAAGACACGAGCCTAATGAGATCGAGTCGAAGTTGTAGCGAAAAGTAAGGTAGACAAAATACGTTGCTTCTATAGAAAATGAATCATACAGTATTGGCTGAGCTCACGAGGTCGGCCACTCACAATAAATCGGCTTCATAACAAAAAAAAGATCATGCTATACAAGCGTGGTCCGATTTTCGGCTAATGAAACAAAAGGTGCTGAGATCAAGCAACTTGTTGGTTCTGATCGCGTTCTCACCATGGAGTAAGGCGAATGATTTCTATAAGTCTTGACCTCGGAAGGAAGAAAGCGCATGCGACCACCTCTCTGTCTCGAGTTGGAAGCATAGTCGTTATCCGTTAACGAGGTTGCCAAAGCTGGAATCGAATCATCCAATTCTGTGATAATCCATTGTGGGCGTATTGACGAAACCTGAGGCTCCGTGCCTCGACTTTGACCATTACTTTGGACTTGAATGCTTGGCCCACCGCCGTAAATCTCTAAAAACGAAAGCCACACTTCCTGGCTTACAACACGATAATCACCGCCTTTGTGATTCCCTCTACTTTGCTGCAAACCATCTCTCGCTACTAACTCCCCACCTACAAATCGAAGCAATTCGTAATTCGACACAGGTCCAGGTCGACGAGGTCTTACAATGCGATTCTTTCTGCTCTGTCGTGTGCCGCGACGAATTCTTTCACCAGAAGGACGCATATTTGCCATCAAAGCGTCAGATGTGGTCGTATCGACACGGACATACTGCAGCCACTGCTTTAACCAAGCCGAACTCATAACAAACTGCCTCGTGTCGAGCTTTTCTTCCGAACTCACGGCTACTTTCAATCGTGAGCACGTGCGAGCACTTAGAATCTCATCCAGCTCTTCAGCTCGCGTAACCGACAGACGAAGGGGGTAATGGAGCGCATTTCCACAAGCCTGTCGCTCGAGCTGCAAGGCTTTCGTAGATTCGGCATAAAAAGCTTCATCTTCCACGTCGGTGCTCGTGGGTTGTCGCAGCAATAGCGACGGGCGTTCCACCTCAACTTCAATTGAAGCATTTGAAGAAACTGTGGATTTTCGTCGACCTCTTGACGGGACAGCAACGGTGAACCGCTTGACGCGAGGATCGTCTTGTCCTGCCATATTTTGCAACGTACTTGCACAAGCGCTGCATGTTCGTTGGGGGGCACCGTCTTTGATTAATCGATGCTGACTTGGAGCCGAACCAAGAAACGGCAGATACGTCCGATCGGGCGAGCAATTGGCACACACGAGATGGCCACATAGGCGACAGTGGTGGCGTCGACGAGTGAGTGTAAACGAAACGAGGCAGATTTGGCACCGGGGACTAGAAGTATCGGGCATCCAATTGGCCGCAGCTTCCGGGTGGGAATAGTAACAATGCGGTTCCATTTTCCACGGGTAGAACGAGATCGAGTACATGACGGTGACGTGATTCACTTGATACTTCGCGTGAGGAACAAATCGCTTCCAAAAGTACAATAGAGCATTTCCAGTGGACTCGTTCCCAGTCTGATTTTTCTCGTTCGTCTCTCCATTTTCGTGCTCATTCGGAGTCGACAGCCGTTCCTTGCGATCTCCGTCCTCCCTCGAGTCGGCGCTAATGTGTTTTGTCGAATGTATATTGCTACCACTTCGTCCTTTCGATCGAGGCAGTGCCTCACTTGCCGCCCGCTTCGTGCGTGGATGCCATGCTTTCAAGTCAGCATGCAAAAATGTTGATAACGGATCCTGGCTTGATCGTGGGGACAGGACAAGAGGCTGGGATGCCCAACGTGGTTGTTCCCCGTAATCGAGCATGTGTGTGATTTAATGCTTGAATTGCGACAATCAAAACACCTCGTGATTCCGTGCGAAAAACAAAGATGCTTTTGAGCATGCGTGCCGTAGAAATAACGGATTATGTAGTCAACCGGGACGTTTCAACAATCTCGAGAAAAAACGGCAAAAAAACTATCGCTTACGGTCGATTTTGCAACCTAAAATCTTCGCAATAGTTCCGATTAGAAAGGAATTTAGTTAGCGGGGAAGAAAAAGAGACACGATCACTTTTATTTATTCTAACGAAACTTCTTGCAATCTTCTGGACGTTGTACCATACGGGCGTTACGAAAACCGGCATATCGCTTTTTCAATTAGAGCAGACACAGATGCTACAATCCATGGGTGGGGAGCACCAGTGCGATCTAACGAGCGATCGACTGGGGGCACAAAAAAGCCTTGACGGGAGATCAACTGAAGCAGCGCATCCTATGCCTTCGATTCGGTCGGTGACGGATTATGCGTTTCAAAGCCTGCCACACTCATCATCATTCTTTAGTTAGTTTTAAAGAAAATGATAAACAGCTGAAACCTCGGTACCTATCCATTTGCCCCAAAAGCTGATCGTAACATTTCGTGCAATTTGTTGAAAGTCCCGCCTTTTTCCAATTACGAGTATGAGTCAGATCTACACGGCATCATGTCGTGCCTAAAAAAAACTTTTTACGTACCTGAACAATGACGTTGATGCAAACAAAAGCCATTGGTGGCATCTTACGTGACTTGAGTACGTATGGGTGGAGCTGCAAATTGCTCCCAATGCTGCCGCATAGAAACGCGTCCACGTGTGACACTTAAGTCCGATGGCACGTTCACGTCAAGAACAATTACGATCCGTATAGATCCTCCAAAAGTCGCTCTATTCGATTCAATGACTCGTTTACGACGACGACATCGCGTGACCAAGTGACCAACAGAATCGGGTGCAGAAAATAGGTTGTCCATGGGCGCCAGAGCAATTGTTTAGTACTAGCATCCAAAGTTTACCAAATAATAAGGAAAGCATGGCTGATATTGTACTACCATTTTGTTGACCCATTAAATGACGGCGCTGCAGTCTTATCCATAAGATAAAGATAATCGTTTATAATTTGATTCAACGTTTGAAAGCCAAGGATTGCGGCAAAAAGGAGACGTCTTGTGAACCATTTAAATGACATTTATTGGTTTACAAGCTTCCGCTACGACTAAACGTTCCCTTCTAGCACCCTTTTAGGCATTAAATTATTTTGACATTGCACTTGCTTGAGCTTTGCACGCATAATACGGAGCAATTTTGCCAAAGCGTAGTTATAAGTCCTCGTGTCATCTAACATAACTACAAATGGTCGTACAATGCAGCATCTTTCTTGCTTCTACAAAGCATGGTAGCTATGAAGCGTTGAAAGAGACTCGCTTAGAAGCCGAGAATTTGCGCTTATAAAACGACGTCAGGTGGCACGCAAATTTACAGGATCACGCATGCTCTCCATCGCTTTGAGGTTTCGTCTCAAAGCTCGTCGCATAGCTTCATGCGCATGACAAATTCAAGGTATGCGATCAGATCGCTTGAAAGGAAGTCAATTGAGCAATAAGCAGCGGCTCTAATCGACTTGCATTTGCCTGCAAGCAGCATGCCGTCATATCCAACGAGCAACTCGTCATCTTCCCAATATCGTGCACTGAATGTAGCTCGCCAATTAATTGTCCTTCTCTATTTCCTTGTTACCACGTTCAAAGTTATCTCGAGCTGAAAGCATACATGACCTACTCATTGCAATTATATTGCAAACTTGTTCCTCGATCTTGCGTCTCCCATAAACAGCATGTCAAGCGATCATGTTGGTGGTAAAACAGCAAGTCATTGGCATCTTTAACGACTTTGAATCTCAACCACAGGCAGACGAGCGAGATAACCGACGCAAATAAAGTCAGCTGGCCGGTCCATACTACAAAAATATTCACTCCGTTTCCAATTGATCTTGATTATGATCAATTGCAAGCTCCAAAAATTGGTGCGTCACTAGCGACCTCAAAGCCCGCACAGCTGTCAATCTCGAAGTTGATTATCGCCATCGCCATCGTGTGAGATTCGGGTTCATGGCCAGCAATGTTGACGTTGGTGACCGTCTTGCTTCAATGTATAACAGCCCTTCTTGACGGCGCTCCAGCGATTCCAGCCGGACATTTAATAGCACAATTTAGTTTGGTCCAAACGAAATACCCTGACGCACCATGAGTCAGATTTATTAGAAAGTAATAAATCAATTTTCCAAATCTTTTTGCCATTTTGCATTCATTGCTACCTTCCAGCGCCGCTTGTCGGCTTGCCACGCATTAGGCAAAATTCAAGCGCAGTGGCAGACAAGGACTTGATACGCACGGTACCTCATGAATATTCGTGACGCGAGATATGTAGCAGTGCCATTTCCCATTACAAATGCTTCTTGGCAAAGTCGTATATGATCTTAAACAAATAATTTTCCGGTAGCACAAGTTTAAAGGGCTAGATTTTGTCTTTATAGAACTGGCTCTCATTCTAAAGTCTCCTCTGTTATAAAATAGGTATCCAGGAATAGGGCACTCGAAGCGGAATCAAAAGTCAATTTTGTTGTATATTGGAAGAGCAAAGCTGCTAGCACCAGCATACCAACGATCATAAATTGGTGGACCGTCGAGAACTGCAAATCTTTACTACAAGCCTTACGCGCTTTTATAAAATTCATAATTCCTTAGCTCGTCAATAGCCTCTCTAGCATCCTGGCTCAACTAAGCCACAGTCCGCTCAGCTAACCATTTTATAAATAATCGTGCACACATGACAGTAGCCGAATGCCAGCACGCCATGAATTTTAAGTCAACATGCCATTACTTTGTCTAGTAGACGTAAAGACGATAGTGCTGCTTTTAATGGTTTCCAATCGCCGCTGCAAGCACGAGCGCTTTATAACACATCTTTGCCCGACAGTATCATTGTACCGCACGCATACAGCCGTTCCAGCCGCGTGGTCACAATTTTCACCGCCTTAAGCTTCACGAACGTGCATTGAATTCCTTGCAAAAAAGATGGCGTAGCGTTTCCTTCGAACCGACTTTTTATTTTGTGTGTACAACCCAAACGTGGGATTTGACAGAATGTCAAATAGTAATGTCAGATAGTAATTGTGCAAGTAAGTAGCCATGGACTGTTTTGAGAAGTAAAAGTTAGCTACACTTTTTAATAATCAGAGCCATCAGCCCATATAGACTCCCGCAGCACTTGATGATAAAATTCTCAGCACGTCCGTCATTTTCTCGAGCGGCTTTGTGCGATCAATGTTGCCTCAACGTTACCTAGAAAACACATTATCATTGCTATTATTTTATAATAAATGAAAACAAGTTCATTTTAAGCAATCAAAAAAAATTAACGCTCGTATTTACCCACGTCTCACCTTTTCTCGTATGCCGGTTCATCTAAACGATTATCATGGCAACCAAGCAGTTGTATAAATTGTCCCCTTGTTTTCGCCAGCTAATAGGCAAGAGCGAGCTTACGCGTCCAGCCGCTGTTAAAGAATTGTACGTCATTCAGTCTTAATACGGAATGGGAAGCGTTCAGCTGCTTTGATCTTGCATTAATGGAAAACGTTACACATTTCATTTGTATCTGCAGTTGGGCATATGCCAAGAAGCAAAAGCTCCAAGACCCCACCGATGGACGTGTAATCCATCCCAACCAAGCGATGATTGAGTGTTTTCACGTCAAAAAAATTGGAATCACTCAGGTGATGGGGTTGATCTCCAAACACCTGGAAAAGTCGGAAAAATCAGAAAAGTAGGGGCGAAACGATAATAGGCTATTAAGAAATTTCAGAAAAAATACAACACAATGATTGTTAAACCTCTGTTGTGAGCATTTCAACATCATCTAAATACGATTCCGGACTCAATCGACTCGGATCGTCTTCATCGTTTGCTGTCGAACGTAACAAAACATCGTCAGCTTTTTCAATTCCTCGACGATGATCGTTTTCTCCCGCTAGTTGCATCTCTGTATCAACTGAAGACAGACGGACTTCATCCAGCATTCGATCCATAAAGCATTGGCTTTCTTCAGATGATAAGCTCCTTCCACTCAGTATATCATCCGATGGTATCAAAAATTGTGGTTCTTGAGGAGCAGAAAGCATTAACGGCAGCTCGCGGGTCGTCAACTCGCTGTCTGAAAGTGCTCTTGCTCTGCAAAGAGTCGATTGACCCTTAATTTTCTGAGACCGTAAAGTCCGACCGCAAAAGTGACTTGCAAATAGTTCAAATGCCTCGGTCGAGCGCTGTGCAATACTTTGCATAAACGCATCCAACGCTCGCGAGTACTGCATGTTCTGCTTCCCAACGCCTCGACGCTCTTTATCTTTCATCTCGACCATACTTTTGATCAATCCCTCAAACACTGGATGCGATTGAAAGTGTCCAAACACGCCCATGCGAGCAAAACGCAGCCAAAAGTGCACTTGTTTTCGTCGAGTCGCATCCATTTCGCTTTTCTTGTGTGACACCATTCGCTTGACAGTTTGATAAAGTCCTCGAAAAGCTGCATTTTTCGACAATTTGCGAAGAAACGGATCACTTTCCGTGTAGACACTTGGTACGTACTTGATATTTTCAAGTTTCTTTGGGACTTTGGAACGACTAAGCACACTACGAAAGTTCGGGACGGTGCGCAAATCCCGACAAGCTCGACACACGCCGTGACTCTGTAAACTTGCTCGATTCGACGTATCGGTAGCGGGCACAAAGCGCTTGCAGCGCAGACTTCGAACACACCGTCCTTCTTTATCCACGCGCCATAGACACTCACTAAACACCGCGTCTTGTAAAACTTGCCGCTGTTCCTCACTGAGCTTGTCGACAATACGAACTTTCTTGTCGTTACCAAAGACGCGGGGAAAGAGTTCACGTGCGATTACATAACGCGGTCGACTCCCGCCAACAATCTGGACAGCGTTTGATACATAAGCCTGAACATTTTCATCGCGAAGGCCCGTACACGGGACATGATCCGTTGGCATGATAGCAATCTCTCTGTTGCTGCTAGTCTTGCAAGTGGAACATGACGGTGATTCGGACAAGAATGCGACCGCACATGGATTTTTTAGGATTCGTTCTTCTGCAATTCGTGCCGTCTCTACATTATTCCCTCGCTCAGGACAATCAGGAGAGTCTAACTCGGACGGCATTGCTGTGTCAGCATCTTTGGCTACAAAGGATGATGTAGACCCCACGTCCTCTTTATTACTCGATTGAAGCCGTAATTGTGTTGACAAAGTTGGAAACGTAACCAAATCGACGTCTTGTATGTCATTTATTGATAATTGTCGCTCACTGAGACCACTAATCAAGGGATCAAGCAGGTGTTCAAATCGATCCGGGCCTGTCATTGGCCCTCCATTCGAGCTATAAATGCCATCATCGTCGGAACCACGAGGCAGCTGGTCTTGGCTCGCCTTCATCGTTACAGATTGTATCTTTCGCTTGCTTCTTTTCAATGTCGCTGCTACCAATTGCTTTTGTTTGCGTCCTCCTAAATGCCGTTGAAACAACTCATACGCTTCGGAAGACAGCGCATCGAGGGACTGCATAAAAGCATCGAGATGATCGCTGTACATCATATTCTGAAGTCCGACGCCACGTTGCTCCTTGTCTTTTAAACGCACCATGGCCTCAATCAAACCCAGAAGCACTGCATGCGTTTCAAACTCCCCTGACAACCCCATTGACGCCATTTCCATCCACGTATTTAAAGCACTTGGAATCTCCGCAAGCGCTAGATCGCGCAACACTTTTGCATACGGCTCCTGCATATCAAACTCCGTTTCTAATAACGAGCACACGCGTCCAGAACAGAATTTTCGATTTATTGGATTTCGTGGTCGTCCTGATCGCGTAGCCATTTTATATTGAGCTGCCGCGGCTGTTCTTAACGCTGCGTTACTTCGTAATGCCGTACAAGACGTACATCGAACTTCAGCTGCGTTCGAGTCAATAACACCAAGACAGTCTAAACTACGGACCGAGTTGCCATCCTTATCGACAAACCACAGCGCCTCGCCTTCCACCACATCGTGCAACAAGAGCTTTTCGGCTTCTAAAAGCTCTTGGTGACGCTTGAACTGTCGTTTCGTTTGATAAGATTCATCACAAGAGTCTACTTCAGCACCGTGTCCAATCATGCTCACAGAATCGTCTTCAAAACAATTTATAAACAAGTGTGGAAAGAGTTCTCGAGCAATTTTTTGACGATTTCGGGCACCTCCTGTTAATTGAATCGCCGACGATACGAACGTATTCATGCGTTCGTCGCGTAATCCTGGACAAGGAAGCAACCCACGTGCACGAGCAACGTCCCATTGAATGTCACGTGGAAAACTCGGTTTTCGTTTATACGCTGGAAATCGCTTATTAACACACGAAGAGAATTGAATGCTTCCATTCGTTGCAAGAATATTCTTGTCCAATGCCATAATTGTATTTAAACCTTTTTTTTTTCGCCACTCGGCCATTAACGCAACTTTAGCTCGTTTCGTAGGCTTTTGTTTCTCAGCAACATGAAGCAAAAATTGTCCAGGCTGCCACGGTGTTCCAAGCAGAATGATCCGGGAACATTGACACTCGACAAACTTTCCATCTGGTGTCATGCGCTTGCAGTGCGGGTTTCCACGTAGCGCCAAGGCGCATTGATACATTTGGCGTCGATATTGAGAAGAAGCATCGGGTGGCTGGATTCGCGGCTCTCCGTTCAGTATGGCACCAAATTCTCGATGTAAAATGACGTCTACGGACTGAAGCGAGTAGCTTCGTTCCACTTTGTCCTCTTTTGTGTCTAAATCGTTATTGCGCTTGCGCTTGACATGCCGATTTTGCCTTAAAACGGTGCAATTTCGACTCGCCACGTGCTGTTCAAACTTGAGAATATACCACGGCGGATTCAGTCGTACGCTGCGACCGCACTTACAATCCACAGTCCTCCCGTCTGCAGAGACGGAGGCTACAATTGGATGTCTTTGCAGTGCACGGATTTTATCTTCGCGTCTGGAATAATGAACAACTCCGTCTTTCAATTCCTCGTATGCGCTGAGCTTAGGGGGCGATTCAGGGGTCTCAATAACGGGACTGAGTGCATAACTCTTGTTCACTTCGAGCGAATGAAGCGCTAGATTCATGTCAATGTGACTCATTGCCATATCGGCAAAGGCCTCGGCATTCAGGCGTTGGTGGTCGCTCTCGTCGATGACACTCGGCGCATTCGCAGTGGCGTCGCGCTCCATGGCGCTCGGATGCCGGCAGGTGTCCCGAAGGTGGATGTATACGTATGTAATTTATATTATAGAATATGACAAGTCGTAATTTTTGATGTGGCGCCTTTTCAAGATCCAAACCAGACGTCGCTCGAGATATGGATTCTCGCATCGATATAAATCGGTGCCACATGTTTAAAACATGAAGTTGATGTCGAGCCATGTGCGGCTATTGTTTTGCTGTTTTATATGTTAAGTCACCGAGCGCAATGGATGAGAACGAAAAATGGTTTGCAGAGTTTACCTCTTCAAGCTTCAGCTCACCCGGATCGCTTAGTAACGACGTTCGCGTCACCTATCGGCAACATGAAATGACCCGACTCTTTGGTCGATATAATAAATAGACAAGAAAAAAAAATGAATAAGGAAAGGAATGTGTTGAATGTAAGGTTTAGTTCCTGCCATCTCTTGTTTTCCTGTGAGACTACATAAAATCGTCTTGCCTAGCAGCAACCTCGGCCTGCTGGAGGGCTTGAGTTACCAAACCCACCCGGGCCAGGCGAACCCGTCATGCCGACCTTGATCCCATGCGCCTACAGCAAGCGTTAGATTCGAGCTCTCTAAACCAGTTCTGAGGAACTAAACGCACCTCGTTCGTGACGTCACAGACACCTGACTGAATATTTGAATGGATCTTGGAGGCAGTCTTAACAAAAGCCTGCACAAACATTAATAACTCGTCAGTCTAAATGTTTTTTTTTAATCCAAAGCTCGCAATACATGCATACATCTTCCACGTTCGCAGCCGTCTTGGCTGACGTCTCGAGAAAAATCAGTCCATTCTCCTTAGCAAACTGTTCTCCTTCCTTGAAACTCACGGCTCGGCGGTGCTCGAGGTCGCTCTTATTGCCAATTAGCATGATACACATGTTTGAATTGGAGTTCTGTCGCGCCTCTTCTAACCATCGAGTCAAGTGGTTAAACGTCTCTCGTCGCGTGATATCGTACACCAACAGCGCTCCTGCAGCGCCACGGTAATACGAGCGCGTGATTGACCGAAACGATTCTTGACCCGCCTAATACACAAGCGTCGTCCTTTAATTCAGCGCCAAACCCAGCAATTACACCCTGAATAGACCGTACTGTATCCCAAATTTGGAGTTTAATTTGCTTGTTTTCGATATTGATCATGCGAGCACCGAATTCAACACCAATCGTAAGGTCGTGGACTGGCTGAAAGCGCTTGTCCGTGAATTGTAAGAGAAGACACGATTTTCCGACGCCTGTAGAGGGCAATTTCCAATGACATCGTGACTTATAAGCGTGGGAATTAATACAACTAGCAAGCACTCAGTACCCGTGTCGCCAATAATGATATACTTGAACAAATATGCGTAAGACATAGTCACTACAACTACACCGACCAAGAGATCAGTAAATTGAATCTATGAAAATAAAACGAGCGCTATGACAGGCTTCGTTCGCAGTGTCGAAAAGACTTGTAAGCACTGCAAACTGACGTAAGGCGGCACGCACCCACCTCAAATTAAATCGGCGCGAGTTCGTGGGCGCGACAGAACGAGACGAGAAAGAGCGACTCGGCGTTTGGCGATGGGGGGAACCTCGACAGCAGAATAGCTTTTCGTTTTTGTACCAATTTAATCGCACGGCTGGATATTCCGATTCTGAGGTAGAATAGTTGGACTCATTAAGGATGTTGAAGGCTTATATTTGACGTCGACGACATCATATCTTTTAAAAAACGAGAAAAACAACACAGCAAGTTGTCGGTTCATGGAGAATTACAATATCTATGACGAAATTGGACACGGAACGCACTCGTTCGTCTACAAGGCACGACGCAAGCGCAGTATTGAGTATGTCGCTGTCAAATCGACCGCTAAAAGTCGCATGGACAAGGTATAGAGTAGTAGATATATTTTAATTTTGACACTAATAAGTTTATTTCAATTGCAGATTTTGAACGAAGTGCCGTTTTTACACAAACTGGACAGCCCACGGGTGCTCAAATTTTTTGACTGGTACGAGTCATCAAATCATATTTGGCTTGTACTTGAGTACTGCATGGGCGGTGATCTGCTTAATCTTATCACTCAGGACAAACAGTTGCCAGAGTCGACAATTCAGGTAAACTTGGGCTTTTCGCGCTTCCCGTAGTGCTCAATTATTGAAAAATTGTCGAATTGTGTGACAGTCCTTCGGAATTGAACTCGTTGCTGGTTTGCAATATTTGCATACCAATAGTATTTTGTACTGCGATATGAAGCCTGCAAATATTCTCATTGACGAATTCGGGTCCCTGAAGGTGCATAGCTTTTACCAATGCACGACTATGTAAAAGAAACTTATAGTTTTTGGCCTAATTTGCTTGTAGTTGGCAGATTTTGGACTGGCACGTCGCATTCCTGGACAGGATGCAACTCCGGCACGATCCGTAAGAGCTATCGAATACGTTTCAATAGTTACTTTACCACGCGGGGCTGAGTTATAATATTTACGAGTAGCTTGCTCCCGGCTCGCCGCATTATATGGCGCCTGAGCTGTTTCAGCAACCAACTGTGCACAGCTTTGCGTCGGACTTTTGGGCGTTGGTACGGTTGATCATGTTTGTGTTTCAAGACCTCATCGCTTTAACCGACTTAATCGTTCTTAAAGGGTTGCGTCCTATATGAACTTAGGACAGGCCGGCAACCGTTTACACACACAAATTTTTCCGAGCTTGCACGAATGGTACGAAAGACGACCAAGTAGCAAAGGTAGCAATATCTTTGTACTTTGCACATTGATTAATGGTAATTATGCTCGAAGGGTAGATTCAAACAGAACCGGTGAAATTGCCAGCCCCTAGATGTGAAATGTCACCTGCTTTTTGTAACTTACTGGAGCAATTGCTAGTAAAAGACCCGTATCAGCGAATCTCTTGGTGCGTGCATCGATGACTAATCTTACTTTCATGGCTGACATTGGTTTACGGCTAGGGACGAGCTAGTTGATCATCCATTTTGGAGCGATGCACCTCAACTCGAGAAGAAAGTGATGCCTCGACAGGAGGAATTTGAGAGATACGCGTCAGTATCACTACCGTAAGTTTTGCTTATACAAGATTTATATGTACATTGATCTCTAACTCAATCTTGCTTTGTAAATTACACAGCAAACGGTCCGATAGCACGTTCAAAGGACAAAGAGATCATTGGAAAGATATGCCGCTTGACCATATCAGACAACGTCCTGAATTCGAAGAATATCCTGATGATAATGACAACAATTTTGTCAACAAGACGAGAGCTGTCGGCGGGCAAAAGTCACAGGAAATGACTGACATTCGCAACGTAATAAATCTTGATTCTAAAACTTTAACAGTGGAAGAGAATTCATCCGCGAATTTTGACACTAACAATGAAATAAAAACAGGAAGCGCACCGAGCATACAACATCTTTCACAGCAGATCGAGATCAATGAAACGGATGATGATATGAATGATTTATTAAGTGATTCATGTCAAATGGCAGAATTACGACATTGCTGGAGAGATCTCAGTACACCTCATATAACACCTCCAGTTGTTCGAAGTGTTTCACAATCACGACTGCAACTCTATCATCTTTTTAATAGACTTGATACATCTGGAAGTGGGACGTGTATAGTTTCAAAGCTTATCTTTACAGCTGCAGATTGCCGTGTCCAATCAATCATTGAATTAGAAGACATCCAGATTGGAGAAATGCTTCGCGTTCAAGTCGGTCTATTCCAGTTTCCCGTCATATCACCAAAAGATTTATTATCGTGTTCCGCAGAAGCATTAGAAATCCAACTTACCGAGATTTACGACAGTCTTAAGTCCGCTCCCGATCACGTGAAACTTAGTGTCTTGGCGTACTTGTTTTCTTTAAGCTGTCATGCCCGTCTAGCTCACATTGTGGTGAATAGTTCCATCCTAAAACTTTTAGTTCATATGGTAACAGTCGAAGCTCGGCAAGCCACTCCAAATAAGTCAGCCATTTCAATACTGTGTCTTGTGCTTAGTATCCTCTTTCACTTTGCGACTTCTACGGCGCTGTCATCGCCCGATCAAATTCATCTACTTGTGGCGTCTCTTTTGCGAGTCATTCACGCGCCTCTGAAGAATCATCACCACAATTTAAATGCCAGCGAACAAGAGATGCAGCCTCGGCCGCTAGCACTCGCCTGTCTTGGGGAGTTGCTCTCTTACATGTCGACACAGCATGAGTGGAACTTACCAATGGAAGGTGTGAAGACTATCCTGGTTTGTTTAGAAGACGCAGATTTTGCAATTCGGCTTTATGCTGTCCGAGCGTTTAACAAAATGCTTATTCATTGCACTGATGCTCTACGTGTCCAGCTGATAAGTCAAGCCAATGTGTTGACGTTGATGCGTGGGCTGATGCAGTACGTCACCAACCTGTCAAGTCTTGGAAGCGAAGAACGAAGTCAGATTATCGCACTGCAAACAGCGACAACCGAGGCACTCGCTCAAGTGTTAAGGCATCTTCGCACCTTTTCGTCCGTCGCTCTATTCTCATCACGATTGAAGCGCTCCGTCGTGCTATTTTTCGCGAAACCAGATATTCTTCACGCAATTTGGCGAAACGTCGAAAATTTCCAAGTAAGTGCTGCGCTTGCGATCGCATCGATAAATATTATCAACGTATTTCTGGAAATTAAACTAAGCACTGGCAGCGAAGCGGAAGCTGCTGCTATCAAAGCAAGCCGTACATTGCTGGTAGACCGCGTCATCGCATTTCCAACAATTTTAAAAATATTACAGCGTGACGATACCGATGCCGGTGATAAGGATGAATTCATTATTCTGCAAGCCAAGTGTTTAAATTTTATCTGCTTAAGCGTCCGTGTAAATCAAGGAGCTCTTGTCTCGTTTGTGCAGTATGACACGTTGAATATTATCGAAAGTATTGTCAGTATAATTGCAGACAAGCTTTGCGATGATGAGGGTCAAGATGACTTGGAATCTCCGGAGACTCGATTATCTATTAATGAATTATATTTGACTCAATGTGCGATAAATGTGTGCAAGCTCTCAGTTCTAATGGCTGTAAATCTTGGCACAATTTATTGTAATACGCACAAAAGTGGTGAAAACGAAGCCACGAGCTATAATGATGTAGAGGTTCCAGCATCAAACATTTCACCAATACCATTTCAGCTTTTTGAAAGTCTTGTCCGCAATCCAAATTGTAGACAGCAGTTTCTTAAGTATCTGTTAGCTGAAGACAGCAAGCAGTACGCGGTTTTTCTACGCCTCATGGCCAGACTACTCACGTCATTTCCTCATACTATGATATCAATATCGTGGAGCGCAGAGAAATCAAAGACAATAGCACAATACGTACTGGATATTTTGACCGACTTGTTTGAAAGCGCAGGAATAGTGTCAAATGACATTATCTTGGTTCAACAGCAGCTGATATTTCGTCATTTGATGCCTGCCGTTTTAAAACATTTGCACGGAGAAACGGCGAATAATGATAACATTCTTGCCATAGCTTGCCTCCGACTTTTACATGTTATCTTACTGGATTTTGACTATACGGATAACAACGATGAGTTCAAGTTCTACAACCAATTTATTCGATTATGTTTCATTCCTCACATTAACGCGCTGATCACGAGTCGAAAAAGAATTACTGAAAACATATGGCAATCAATGAGTGAACTGCTATACAAATTGCTTTTTTTCAACTCTTCTCTTCTAAGAGAGATCGAAGAAGTCAATTTAGTACCCACGATAATGATTCTTCTCCAGATACCAGCAGATTTCCAGTCGTTGCCTTCATACGCGACAAAGCTCGTTCAAATGCTTTTAACGTCTAATGATGTTCGCTTGGAATTATTGTACGAGTCCGGTGTTGCAACCAGTATGATTACTAGCTTGACATTTGCGTTAAAGCACAAAATACTGGATGAAACGCTACTCAGTCTGATGGTCATCTTGTTAACTTTGCTCGACAAACAATATAAAAGCACTCAACAACCAGAGCCCACGTCAACTCCAGTGGGATATAGTGAGTTGGTTTTGTGTGGGCCCATAATGCTTCATATTTGTGCTTGGAGTGGGCAAGAGATATCCCCTGAAAGTGCCACTACCGACAAGTGTCGCAAGGAAGAGCTGGCGGATTTAGCTTCTCGCTGCCTGATGCTTTTGTCTCAGGTATAGTTATTAATGCTATATGAAACATTATCGCTCTCGCAGTCTCATGGCTTCTATTCACTTGGTTACAGGATTTCGGCGAAGAATTCAACAAAATCATGTTTAATCAACACGAAACATTGACATCAGAGCTTGGTAACTCCATTTTGAGGTAAGGCTAGCCACGTTACTGCATATTTAAGCTTCTGATGCGATTGTTTTCAACAGTTCGCTCATAACATGCTTGCAAGTCAACATGAATGGCGTCATTTTACTGCGCGTGTTGCTCACTCTGAAGAATTGCGTGCGCTGCAAAAATAACAATTTCCATGTTTTTCGTTGGCTTTCTGAAAATCGACGAGTAATAAGCTTGGTGGAAGTATTGGCTTCCCAACAGCAGTCTTCTCGAATAAGTGGTATACAAAGCAATGTTGCGTATCTTCCAAATCGACCGTCGATAGCAGAGCAGGTATCAAAGAGTGCAGCAGCGATAATCAGATTGTGCAAGACTTCACGCTTGCAATAAAAGCATTGTAAGATGTGACGCTATAGACACGTTTTCTTTATGTACCAAAAGATGCATTACGTAGCAAATACCGAAATATTTGACTTTTCAATGGAATTTGCTGTCTCCTCTTTGCTGCTAAATACAAGAACTTAGCTCGTATACCACTAAACGACGAATATTAAGCATTGCGCTGCTTCATACCATCCCATTCTTGATTGGAATAAATTTGAAGGTCCAAGCTCTCAGCGACTTCGTGGAAATCCGAGTCGTCACCTCCAAACATCCCCTTGAAAACTATATTCACGATGTGCTCAAACCGCTTTTGCAGCAACTCAATCTCATGAGGTGTATCTGGTACGGCACGCTCGACAAGTAGCGCTAAAACCAAGCACACTTGGCATGCTACTACAAAACCGAGAGCTTTTGTCATTCCACTTTGATCTTCAAAAAGATCAGATGTCCACAGGATCAAGGCTGAATTTGTGCCAAGCGCAATGTATGTCATAAATCGAAGAATGTAAAACCACACACCTATATCTTTTGCCGGATGTGGAAAAGGTCGACGATGCACAAAGCAGAGCTTCACAGCATCAACATGAACTTCAAGCATATTGTTGGCCAGCGCAAGCAGCGGCGTCAGCGGGAACGCCACAACAAACAAATTAATAAATCCATATTGAATCACCATTTCGTTGTAGTCCTCGAACGCTTCGTTAGTCTCGTAAGGCACAAGCTTTGCTTGCTCTTCAATATAATTGTGACCAACCTTCACTTCCGTGATCACCGCTTTACGCTCAGAATAAAGCTGGTACCGGTATTTCAAATACGGCACCGCCACTTCCGTCACGTTACCCACCACAATACGAATAATGAAGAGAGTCAACAACTGGTCGCGCAACTCCTGCATGCAATCATCCTCATGCAAACAAGTGCCTTCGGCAAGGCGTTTGACAAACGCAATGTAGAAAAACGAGGCAAACGAATTGCAAAATTGGAAGAGAAATACTTTGATGACTAAATGATTTTCGTATTCAGCGTCCGTTCGGTGATTTTCAAAATCATTGAGCTTGCGAGCAACATTCCGGTAAACCGTATTCAGTACCAAAATCTGAACGGCATTCAAAATCGTGACAGAGAGCGTCAATGAAGGTTGATACTGAATGCTGATATGATTCTTTTCTAAATTGTCCTTGTCATTGATCCAGTGCTTTAAAACAAAGAGACCAAAAAGGGCCAATACGACAATCCCCACCATGATTGTCACGATAAAGACAGACACAAGATATGCGCGACGACGTTTCGTTTTGCTCTCAAATGTCAATTCTTCAGCATCAGTGATTGGATCATAGCTTTTCGTTCCGCGAAATTGGGGGCGGTACCGAAATGACTCGTGCAAACCACTTAGCCCCCAGAGCGAGTCTAGCAGACCATTTTTGCGCTTCCACAATTCAGAAAAGAGTGATGACCACAACACAACAAATACAGCAAATGCAATAAGTATGTAACCTTGTTCATTGGTACCCGTTGCGGCCTGACGCGCTTCAATGTACACAAACGTAACGAGACCAGCAACAGCTGGAAATACGAGCATCTTGGTGTAAAACTCGAGCCAAGCAAAATACAGAGCAATCTTCTCGCCAAAGTAGTAACGAATCTTGTGCAACGGCTGGTACAACATGGTCCAGTGCAAAGCCCACGAGTGCCGCAATTCGTGCAGCGCTTTGGAGTCATGGAGAGCAAACATTTGACCAGCCAAATACCCAGCTGATTCCAATGCGTCGGTATTAATATGGCGTTCCACGATCCCTTCTGCAAGACGAATTCGGTCTTTTTGAGCAAACAGCGTTTCCTCCGTTTTCATGGCCCACTTGATGGGGTATCGTCGATAATACGGCTGATACTTTTCATCGTGACGATACTCTGCAAAGGGAGCAAAGTATGTCAAAGGATCATATGGCAGTTCAAGTATAGACGTCACAAATCGATTCCAATGACTTCCCTTGACACGGCGGCACGAGTCGTCCTCCACAAAGAGTCCGTCCGCTTCTTCCGTATGTCCCCACAGATCAAGAGCTTTGCGCAATTCCGGATGAAACTCCTGCCCACGAGATACAAGCAATGGGTCCATCTCAGGGTACTCTGCATCGACATTGGCACAGCCACGTGTGTTTCGCAAATGATCAATCGAATTTTGCCACTCCTTGTTCCCAATTTCCCGTCGCAACGCCAGAAGTTTTGCTTCATGCAGCGTCATATCAAATGGTTTGTTGCTAATTTGAAGCCGGTAATTACTCCGATCGGCCTCAATTCGCAGATCGTTGTTATCCGCTTTGATTGTCATAATAATCTCATCCGCGTCGCAGCTTAGAAACATGCGAGTCGTGAGGCCACACGCCAACTGTACACGACGGGCGATAGTTGTCGCCACCAGCTCACAGAAGCGAGTCTCAGTCGTCGCGTCGGAGCTTCCAATGAATTGCACATATTCCTTCTGCAATAGCTTCTCTTGGTGCTCAAGTCGACGGTGTTCGCTCTGCTCGCTGTGATCACAGCTCGAGTCGAGGACCGCATCGCAGCCGCGTTCGTCTAAGAAACAGCGAGACGTACGCAGCACACGCTGGAATGGGTCCACGACGAGGTTGCCAGCGCGTTGACTGCGCACGGTGTCTTTACCCATCATTAGCTGCACAAAACTGCATTGAGTAAAGTCGTCGGGTTTTTTAGCTTCACCACCCTCGCGTCGCGGAAAGACCATGACCAAGTCGTGGTCGTAAAGTGTCGTGTCGCAACCTACAGGAAGCGACGATGCGCTTTGCATGGAGCTAAACTTCATGTCCACGGCCTCGTGTGGCGACGCCAAAGAGTCGTACGCATTGGCGCGGCCTGTAGCCATATCAAGAGTGACGGTGTGATGTTTTCGTTGCAAATTTGAAAATGACAGTGGTATGGGCCGTCAACGACGAAATTGCAATACAACGATTGACACCATAGCAGTATTGTGCGAATGGCCATGAGGCATGTTCTGGAAAGTTTCTTCCCGCATAGGTTGACTATGTAGAAGCTATAGTATCGGTGGTATGTAACGGATTCAAATTAATCGCTACAAAGTACTGTCACTTGGATAAGACTCGTTGTGACAAATCACACAACGAGGAAGCGTTAAGCATTTTTGCTCAGCTAACAAGATGAAATGGCCCTAAAGGTGGGCAAACAATCGACACATTTCCCTTACTACAAGTCGCTGCGGATGTGCTATAACTGTAGCGGAGCTACCTCGCTCCTGAAGTCAGAGGAAGATTTATCGACTCAGAGTCTCTGAGGGACACTCTCTTTAAAACACTTGCTGTAAAGAGGGTTAAAAGCAAACTATATTTAACATAATTAAGCTCTTCTATTTCTATCTTTTTAATACTAACTTAAATACAAACTAATTCAAAACATATCATAAAGTCTTATCTATTTATCTCTTTGCGCGCGTCCAGCGCTAACTGGACCGCGGAGCAAGTAGATATAATGGCCTATCTACCACTGTATAAGCTTTCTGAATATCAAGACGCAAAGTAATATTCTCCAAATATTATCTACCTTTTAGATAATATATTAATTATCAACCTTTAAGTGTTAATTTTATGTAACGATACACCCAGCTGCAAACAGCACGTACTAGTGTACGTGAAGTGACGTGAGGCACCAATCGGACTGAAGCAGTAAGAAGTGGACTTGTACTAGAGCAGTACAAGTCGGCAGTGCCCCGTTACACCTGGTAGCACTTCGTAGGACCACAGTTCTATCATCTGACATAGACATGTTAGATGATAATGGAAATACGCAGCACGTTTCGCGTGATAGCTACTCCTTTCTTAATGACATAGAAAGGAGTGCGGTCGAACGAATGAGTTCGACCGTAGGAAACGATGCAATCTTAGCCATGCTGTCCGGTTTAGACAGAGATGCCCTCCATTCAGCCATCGACAAGTTCATACAACATAAACTTGACGAGGCGAAGGCGAAGGTAGCCTTGCTTAATCAGCAAGGCTCTCAACAGGCAGAACTGTTGCGGTTACAACAGGTACAGACCCCTGTACCTGGGATGACGCGCACGCGTCGTCTCGAAACGTTAAAGATTGACATCTCTAAGTATAGGGGAGTCGAAGAAGACTCCCTCTTGAGATGGTTTGTCGAGCTGGACGATGCCATAAGGGCTCGTCACATCGTCGACGAGCAGATGCAAGTCGCATTTGCTCAGTCAAATTTGGCAGGTCGTGCCAAAACTTGGGCATTGGGCCTTTTGTTGCGCGACCCATATGTCTTTGGGTCACTAAAAGCTTTAAAGCCCGGCTCAAACAGACGTTTGAACCGCATAGGGCTGAGTTCAGAGCTCGATCAGAGCTTCTGAAACTCAAGCAAGGCAAGCGTGATTTTCACACTTATGCCCAAGCACATACGACTCATAGCGAGTTGTATCACGAACAACCCAGTGCATGAACACACGTTGATTGCGGTGTACATGCAAGGTCTTACGGATGGTCTCGTAAAGACACACTTGTTCCGCTTGGATTGGAAACGCTTGAAGAAGCAATATCCGTTGCGAAACAGGAACACTTTGATTTGAGACAGGCTCAAGCTAGTTCATCATCGTATCGTCCTCCGAGACAACAAGAGCTTGGAGGTCCAGAACCTCTGGACCTCTCTTACGTCGCTCGCTTACGTCGAAAGCGAGACCTCGCTTTTCGAGCAATAAGGGATTGCAAAACCCTCTAGCGACTGGCAACAAACAAAGTTATTCGACGCCCCACAGTCCACTAGGGCTCGAAGTGACAAATTATTTGTCACTTTTAACTTCAAGGTGGTGATGAGGGATACCTCATCGCAAGGTGCAGAGACACATAATGACTGTGTGTCTGGAGCAACTTTCGTCAAGAGATTTGCAAATCCCCCTGAGGTTGCTGGATCAGTAGAGCGTTGCTTCTACTGACCCCGATCGTTTTTTTTTGGTGGTCCGCCTCACTATTGCGATTTCGCAACAGCGCTGGACCCGCAACTGTTGCCCTTTTTGGCATACGGTCCAAAATTACGTTGAGTACCCCTCGGTACTGGGCGTGGGGCACTACACTCATGAGCGTAGTGACCTAACTTTTGACAGTGACTGCATCTGTAGGCTCAAATATGTTGAGCACGATATCCCTCCAACGATGATGACGGTGTGTCTAGCGACAGGCGCATCGATAACAGTACTGAAACGCGTAGTGAAATTTCAATACACGTTAAAAGAATTACAGTACGATGATGATTTCATCATACTGGATTTGGGTGACAAATTTGATGTCATCCCAGGTTTACCTTGGCTCAGAAAATATAAGCCAAGGATCAGCTGGCAGCATTGATCCGTAAAGATGCCTGCCACTTGTTCATCAGATGACCATCTGAAGAACGTCTTGGAGCGTTTACAAGTGTGAGGCAAAAAAATGATATATTTTTAAAAATTAAAAAAAATCAATGTACTACGAGTGAGTGCGATGGCCTCACTTGTGGCACGGTCGTTAGTACTGCACAAGATCATAGTGTGATTACAAATCACACTGCGGGGTCAGCAGCCGGCGGCCGTGCGAATGCACAGGCAACGCCGAAGGTCTACCGCTCGCATAAGTCGAGTGGATTGAGACATGAATGTACGCCTAGCGGGCGACATTCAAGGAAGATAACGTTTGTCCAAAATGTACAACACGATGATTCTAGGTCGAGTAGAGAGTCGACCGTAGAGGACCCGACGGTGATAGCGCAATCACAGTCGGAAGACGTTGAGGGGATAAGTCCCCTTGTACTTGAGATGAAAGTTTCCCAAATATTTAATGCTGAAGTGACTAGACTTCAGCATCCCGAGGGACTGATCTCTCGGCAGCCTGTGTATAAATCCCAGGAAGAAATCGAGACATTGAGTCTTTTGATTTATGACGGATCAAGAGTAGGCGCTTATGCTCTTGATCCGTATGCGCCTCCGAAGCTAACTTCGGAGATAACTCAACTAGCAACCATAGATCCCAAGCAGTTCATGAGAGATCTGCATAGTGGTAGAATCAAGCCGATCTGCTTACTCGTCACAGAGGACGAATACGTAACCGATATTCGGTCAGCGGTAATTTTTGCAGAGAGCAAACGGGTTCTCAGCAGCTCATCCATTGACGAAAGTGTCCTCGATGTGAAGACTCGGATTAGGAGATATACTACTCAATCCTTGGAGTCACTTAAGACAAATACTTTATACAAGGATTTGATTAAATCAGATACAGTCCCACGCGAGTTGCCTAAGGATAAAGGCATTCGACATGAGATCGAGCTCAAACCGGGCTTGAAATACTGTGTCATGAAGCAGTGGCCACTGCCTCGTGAACAAGTACTTGCGATCGATAAATTCTTTACCGATCGATTAAAAGCGGGCCATGTAAGAAAGTCAACCTCCCCACATAGCTCTCCGACCTTCTGTGTACGAAAGGCCACAGGAGGGTGGCGGATAGTGCTCGCGTTCAATAAACTGAATGCTGCAACGGTACCGGCTCAAACGCTGATACCTAGAAAAGACGTAATCATAGATGGTATGTCTAAGAGTACGATCTTTTCGTCTATGGATCTGATAAATGGGTTCTATCAAATCCTTATGCGTCAACGGGACATCCCGTACACATTAGTGAGCACCTTTCAGTGGGATGCTCTGTGAATGGCTAATAATGCCATAGGGGCTTAGTAACGCCCCTGCAACATTTAACAGATGCGTACCGGATCTGTTGATACCGGTGCAAGAATTCGCACCGAGTTATTTTGACGATGTATTCGTCCATAGCCGGGCCATGGACAGAAAGACGGATGTGGAAATTCATAAAACTCACGTTCGTCAGGCTCTTACACTTATGCGATTACAAGCCCGTTTGAACTCGATCCCATGTCGAGTGCCTTTATCCTTAGGCAACTCGCATGGAACTGCTTCAGGGAATACATCCCACAATTCTATT
>NC_090610.1:12305588-12332034 GCF_004359215.1 Bremia lactucae | reverse complement strand
TACTCTCTACGGTAAACTTACCTAAGCGATTAGTCACTAATGTGGGTAGCAGTAAACTACTACCCAAGTTCATTGGGCTTTTCCGTGAGCCTTTCTGCTTGGGCATTGTGTCTGGCTTTCAAAACCATTAGCTTTGGATAAGCTTAAATGAAAGAATAATTCAAAGACCCAACGCAGTTTGACAAAAGTAAAGTTGATGCAAGCGTGAAAAGCGAAAAGCGAAAATTAAAAGTACTATTCGCTTGCGTCTTACAAAAAAAATATTTATTATAAAAATTTCAACTTGAGCGATGATAGAACAAGTGATCTTCCCTGTCCAGCTCAAAGCAGCCGCTTATCAGTGTTCTAAAGCAGTCAGACGACCTGCATATCAATTTGCTATTACAACGGAGCTACCTCGCTCCTAAAGTCAGAGGAAGACTTTCAGACTCGGAGAGTCACTTAGTTCTATTGAACTAATGGGTTTAACAACTCAGGGAGTCGTACAAGCTATTCAAGCTTAAGGAATCCTAGTTCAAGGGATTCAGGGGTTCGTAGAACCAATTGGCAACTAGTGCCCAAGAGGATTTACCTTACAAAGGCTTCTATCTCTTACAGATCAACGCAAGCCTTAAAAAGGCACTTGACGCTTTAAGTTCAAATGGGGAACTGCACTTTATTCAATTATTTAAATCTAAAAACGTCACCCTAGCTAATTTTAAATAGATTGTGTTTATATCTTGCGGCGACCACATTTGCTACCCATAATAAATGGGATTTAAGTAATTGGCTAATTTTCAAATTAGATAAAAGGTATTTTACCCATAAAGTAAATGTACCACAACAACGGTTCTCCAACCGATGTGTGCCCCATTCCAGCTAGTGTCCAGTCCCTTGATAAATTACGAATTACTTGATTCAGGAATCCGCGAAAAAAGGCGATTTGCGCTGCTAAAAACGACACACGAATATGACCTGCAGTCTTGGTATTTTTAGCGAGCTAAAAAACTAGAGCGTTTTGTGGAAACATACGAGGTTAAAAGAGCTGTGCTGCTTTTGACGATCAAGCTGCTCGACATAACCAAGTGAGCAGTACAGCTGCTGGGAACCTTTCATCGTACCAATGGTTTCAAGACAAATTTTATCAAACGCACCGCACGATACAGCAAACGTCTCAGCACCTTTAATTAACGCTGTTGCTACACCACGGCGTCGAACGGCTTGAGTTACACTCAATCGGCAGAGCTCAGCAGACCACTCGTCGTCTTGAGTGATCGACGATCGATTTAAAGGCTTGACACCGACGCATCCGACGACTTTTTGATTCCATTCGGCAACCCAGAAGCCACTGATTTGAATTCCAGCGCTAGTTGGCGTTTGAAATGCTTGAGTCACATCAAACATGTCACCACAAGGACCACGTAGACGATTAGCCACAAACTGCCGGACAGCTCGTGAATCTTTGCCAAATTCAAGGTGGGTAATCTCAAAGACTGCTCGTACCGCAGCCAAGTCTTCAGGCTGGAAAGCTCGAATAATGACATTATCCGATGCTTTCGATAGCCGAATGCAAGTCCCAGTCAAAAGGTACCGATGTTGATGCGTTGACGGCACAAATGCATTTGTCCACTCTTGTTCGCCCTTGTCATCGCATTTTCTATTGTCGGCTAGTATCAAAGCGTAATGGGCATTGCACAGCACCCAGTCGGCAAATTCGTCAAAAGGTTCTAAAGACGTAATTCGGCGCTTTTCCTCAATTGTCGTGCATGTTGCAAAGACACTGTTCATGTCAAGAATACGGCAATTTTGCCACTGGGCACTAGCCAAGAACCGCCGTGCGTGGTCTACTGCTGTTTGGAATTCTCGCACACCTCGTAACGTGCAGCCTTTTATTGCGAAATAGTCCTGCAACGTCGAACTAAATGCCTCGCTGTCATCTTTGTCGCTAGCTTTCAGTGCGATCGGATCATACAAAACAATTGATCCACGAGAAAAAGTCGTGGAAAGATATTGTAGCAACTCGGTGCCGTGCTCCGGAGCCAGATACGACTGCAAAAACACAATTCATATTTTAAATTAAAAGAAGCTCTTATGACCGAGAATTGATAAAAAAAAAACACACGATACCACGACGCATTCGGCGAGAATTAGTGTCGGCACGGAACGATCTGCGCCCGTCGCTGTAAATGTAGTATCAAACAGCTGAGTGTCTCCAAGATCACAAGCAATTAGTGAGTACGAGGCACTCGGTACGTGGCACTGCCACGATACGTTGCTATGAACAGGAGTCGCAATGACCAAGTTCTTTAGATTGTTTGGAAAGAGGCCGACACGAACATTGTCGTCATTTAGCAGCTTCGTCTTGACACACACGATAGCATCACAGTCGACCTCTGCGAAAGCAATATGGCCAGCAAAGGATCGTTGGTGGAGTAGACGGAAAAAGAGCGTGTCGAAGCCTGCGCCTAAGGACACAATGTTGATATGGGTCGAGGTTTTGACTAGAATTGTAAATGGCAGTTAGAAGTTTGCAACATTTTTGATATTCTTATTAAGGTAGTAGTAAACGCACATTGAGTGAGGAAGAGCTCGATACAGCGAGTCATAGCTACATGGCGAAGGTAATACCCTCGATGAATCTGCAATGCCGACACCAGAGTCAAATTAGCATTTTGACGCTTTCTCTTTCCAATTTACATTGTTAAAAAAAACTGGTTATACGTACAAGTGGTAATCGTCGAGTAGGTCTTGCGACAAAATAGTGAAGAAATGGGTCTTCGAAGTAGCCAAGCTTTGCTGCGGAGCTTCGGAATTAGGAATAGATTAAATTGGTACGTTTTCTTAAGATAGCCGTGATGCTATAAATTTAGCAAATATTCTAAATAAGTCGCTTAATGTACGTACAGTTTGCATTTTATGGCGTCATACGCCGTCTCCGTGACGTTGTGATCGCTTGTTCCGCGCCACCGTTTATTTGGTGCCTGCGTCATAAGAATATGTGGTTGATTTTTCTTTATTTAAAATTCATTTTAAACACTTGTGTTTGAAAAAGATGTCTTGCACCACAATTAAAAAGCAGTACATTTTTTAACCAATAAGATATTGAAAGCGTTATATCCGTAGATAAAATAAAATCCCGTTCCAGGGTTTAGGGTTTAGCGTTTAGGGTAAATGTCTCACCAATATGAGGCAAGCAGTTTAACCATTTGCGAACATTAATGAGGATTTCTCCACTAATTTTCTTACTGATCCTGTAACGTTAAGAAATACGTCTAAGCATTATTGCCTGCGTCGTTGAACAACGGTAGCTAACACGAATATTCGAATGCACCGCACGTGGACATTCGATTTTTACGAATGGAGCTCTAGTGGAGCATTACTATGGCGTCCAATGGCGAGTATCGTGTAAGATGCACAATATTTACACAACTTGTTACAAAAACTCATGTGACAATCAGTCCACAACTCAAGTTCGAGAACCGCTTGCAAAAGGCGGATCGTGTATGCATACCTACAATCAAGTCCAAATTCCGAATACTTCGCATGAATACTATTAATGTACCGGGGCATTCTGACTTGTACTGCTTCAGTACAAGTCCACTTCGCACTGCCTTCAGTTGCGAGTGGTGCCTTACGTTCATCTTCACGTACACTTGTACGTGCAGAGGAAGACTTCTCTTTAAGGTAACAAGCTTAAAGAGGGTACAATGAAAACTGTATTAATATAATTAAGTATATTTTCTTTCTATCTGTTAACTCTAACTTAATTATAAACTAATACCAAACATGTAATTGAATTCTTATCTCTTGCTTATCTGTAACTATCTCTTTGATTACTCCTGCAGCTGATTAGTCTGCGGAATAAATAAATATTACGGTCTATACCTATTTATGGATAAGAATTCTGAATATTACTATATAAAGTAATATCCTGCAAATATTATCTACCTTTTAGATAATATATTAATTAACAACCTTTAAGTGTTAATTTCATGTAACGATACACCCCGTTACATCAACCCTCCCTTAAAAGACAATTACTCTGACTGTCATTGGATGGGGTGATCACTATGTGACCACGTAATTTTAAAATGATGTTGATTGGTCAGAACCATCATTTTAAATTCCATGGCATGAAGAATAAACTCATGCGGGGTGTTAATAGTGCTACGCCTTCGGCTGCGGTTCGTGCAGCCGCGGGTGACGCACTGTTATCTCTTGCGGCAGATGGAACGTCTGCCGTAGTATCTTCCACTCGCACAACATTATATGTTGCGAGTGCACGTGGTGATTCACCACGTGAATACGACCCCTCTTGGAGGTCGACTAGGCACGACGTGAGCCAACACTCGTTGAATGTCCCCGGTGCATTTTTTAAACCTTGTGGCATCATTAGTCACTCCCAAAGCATACCGCTTGGGGTGCTTGCTGCCGTTTTGGCTACATCGGACTACCTCATGTGAAACTGATAGTAACTTTCGTTTAAATCCCTCACGGAAAAATTAGTCGACTTTTCCATGGAGTTCAACACCACATCTTTCTGCGGGATTGGCGTTTGCGCCGGTATGGTCGCCGTGCTTAGCTTATTATAAGCATTAAACCACGCGTCATCCATCTGTGGCTTTACGCACACAAAAGGTCGGGCTGCAGTGAGGCGATTTGCTCTCCAATGCCCCTATCGGCCGGTAGGCGGCTCAACTCTTCATGTGGGAACAAGTGACGGTGTTTCTACCTAACTTGAAAAACGGGCTGTTTTTCAAGCTCCCAGCCTGATGCAGCGCATCGTATCTTTTTGTCTGTTTCTAAGACATTCTCGTTCATTGTGGACGACGAGCAACAGTCCACCAAGTTCTCTTCTGGAACTGGTGTGACTACCTCGTGGATCTTTCGTTCCTTAAGTTCAGACAGGAACAGAATCCACGAGATTTCCTAAAGATTAACAATCTCCTCGGCAGATTTCAAGACGTGCTGGGGCACCTTAACTGAGGATACCTCCGCCATTTTGTCCTCGAAGGCTTCGAACACCTCGATCGAAGCCCATCCTCTTGAGCTGAGGCTAATCCAAAGGCTACACGTTTTGACGTGCCTTTGATCGTCTTTTTGTCGGGTACTCGAATATCGAGCACCACGACCTTTGACATGCCGTTGCTTTCTCGGCTAACGCACCACTTCGAACCGCACCAGGTTCTGGGCTCTGTGCCGGTTCTTGCGATGTTTGACTTCCTGCTAGCTCGCTATCCACTGCCACAGGCTCTCAACTCTGTGCGGGACCATTGGACGCATGACTACTTGTCATCGTCCTTTTTACTACACCAGTATTTCGGAGCTGGGTAGGACTTTGTGTCACCTGACTTGCGTCGATACACTTTAATTTGTGATGGACATGACATCAGCTGCATGAGCCTCTAGCAGAAGAAGATCATTTCCGGTGTCCTGCGTAAAGTTAGCAATTGTGCGTGTACGGCAGTCTATCCATGGTTGTTGTCTTGCCACCCATGGCATGTCAAGGACGAAATCATACGGACTCTCCCTGTCGAGCACTGTGAGCTTCTCGTTAAAAAAGAAGTCACTAAAACTGAAGACGAGTTCAACTTGAACTCCATCGGACTTAAAGAGCGCGCGTTCGCTCCATGTCGCACCTGCGCGGTATGGCCTCAGAGTGGGCTGACTCGGCGCTTATGGCGGACGTGAAGGCTTTCACTGCAAGGGCAATCTTTAAGACAAAGATTCCCGCCATGTACCAGCCGTCGAACAAAGAAGTGTTGCTTCAGGCGCGCTTCTTTGGGGCGCGACAGGCTAAACGATCTCTGCAAGATTATGTGCAAGAGATGCGCTCGCTGTCGGCGTCTATCACCGTAGGTGTGATTCCGGAGCACATTAAGGCGCCCACGTTTATGAACGGAATACGGCATGGCCCATCGCGACAGGCCCTTTTCAGAAAGGTGTCGTCGACGATGGAAGAGGCAATCCAAGTTCCCTTAGTTGAGGAGCAATCCTACAACAGTGCCTCGGCGACAGCTTGGTATAAGCCGTCGGCCGAGAGGACAGATGCCACTCCTATGGAGTTGGGCAATGCAGACGTGGTCTGTTATAAATGCGGCAAGCGCGGCCATATGATGGCTCGCTGCTATGCCAGGGTCCCTGCTGGGGCAAAGATGCCCAGCAAGAGGACTCCCTTCCCAAAGGGCGATGGCAAGAACCAGCGTGCGAGACGCATGATTTCTGCATCGACCACTGAGGGGTCGAGAAATGCAGGAGCGCAGTAGGGACGGGATGCCCTACTGACGCGGACTCTGAAGCTATTCCTAAGTTCAGAGTTGTGGAACAAATGGGTAGCATAGTCCCTGGGGTCTCAAAATTTCGGACTTCAATCCTGTTGGTCATATACCGTCAAGTACGAGGCTATGTCCAAGTGATGACCCTCGCTAGTGGATTCGAGTGCATCACAAAATTTTGTGAAACTCGCGGCTCTTAGATTGAGACACGTGATGTTTGAGTCGCTTTGCCAAAATGGCAAGCGAGAAGAGGCGACCGTTCGTTCTAGCTCATCCTCAGTCTGAGTGACGGGCTTCGCCGCAGCATGGTTCTGTGCCTCGGACGCGGCTCTCCGCTGTCTGAGCACGAATGCCTCAAACTGCTCCAACAGAGCAACATGTTGCTAAGGAGGACTGCCCAGAAAAGGCACATGGCGCAGGAACCTGGTGAACAAGCCAGGGCTTGTTCACCAGGTTCCTGCGCCATGTGCCTTGCCACCTCCCGATGATGCTCGGAAAGGTGGGAGAAATGAGCTTAACCGATGTTGAAGCTCATCCTCACGTTCACACGCAGAGAGAGATGCGGGTCGCGGGGAAATTTTCAAGTGCTACCAAGTGTAGGCGGGCACGTCTTAATGCTGGTACGCTCTACTTAGACACACACCCTAGCACAGCGAGGAAGCGGTTTAACCTGCTTCTCTTGCTTGCAGTGAACTAGTTGTGGGGGGCGCCTTTGCGGCCTCACCCAACGCACTAAGTACTCTAGTAAAGTGTCGTCACGCGAGCGGTAATCTGGCTCCTCCTGCGCACTTACTAAGTAGTTTTCGGACTGATTTGTATTCAATCGCGTTAGTTATAAATACATAATTTTAGCAATCAAAAATGTCATCTCTGTAGATAACACTAATATGAATTGCGAGCGTATCTTTCTGAATACCTCGCGTAACGTATGACGCTAGCCGTCATCCCTCTAATGTGAATGTACCTACATGCATCACATACACAAGGGTTGGGCACAAATGTGAGCAACGTCCGAGTGGTGGGTCCAATTACTTTCCCTTTATGTAATACACCATCATCTTAAGTACACCATGTATGTCTAAATGGGACTGTGTAACATCAGGGCAGCTTTAGCCCATTACAATAGTCCCGACTTCTAAAGTTCATCAGCAATAATTTGACAATAAAGAACCCCCATTTTTGTTGCTGTAGCATACATGAGAAGGCAAGGTGACGCGCTACAAATCAATGAATGTTAAGCATAAACGAAAGGCCAATAACGTTGATAGGAATGAATGGCTCCAAGAGAGATTCACGATATCCGCTTTTTGTGTTACAGTCTCGGACTCAATTTATAAATTTTACAAGCATACTCCATCTTAATTTTCTGCACCGATAATATCGATTATGTGGGCTTGCTGGCTCCAATCAATGGCTATAATATTAGAAGTGTTAAGGATGAAAGATAAAATTTATACCGTTCTTTTATTATAATTCTTATGCTTTTATTCTAAATCCTCACCGATCCAGATATAAAGTTTTTACCGACCTTCTTTATTTCAACCTACAGCTGAATTACTTAGGACTCATTACTCGTACTAAACCGACGACCCTCGAAGAAGCATTTGCCCTCGCGCTGCCAATATGCTCGGCGAAGACACACAGAATGTTGGTAAGGTTTTCAGATTTGCGGCTGCTTTTGGCTAGGTCTTTTTAAACGCAATGGTGCGGGGCCAGAACATTGCGCTTAAGATTCCGAGCGAATGCTTTATTGAAATATGCACAGAGAATACAGTGAATGCAAATTAAGGGCTCATTACTCACCTAGGTTACACCGTCGCATGCTCTATGATGTGTCAGATTCTAATTAACTCCTATTGAGCAATTTGGGACAGGCTAATTAGTGATGCACAAGTAGGATTAAGATAATACATATTAGTTTCCCATTTACTCGTTGCGCGACGCCTAATCGTGTCTTGTACCGATTGGCGGGGTTAAGCTAAACTTAAACGAACCAATTAACAGAACTAATGTCTTATTGCGTCAATATTACCAAATTTGGTAATTTTGGAATTGTTAAGTTTAAATTAATTAAGAATAAATTTTACGTTTTTCTTATTCAATTTCCTCTCATAGAAAATAACATTTATTATTCCTCTTATAGAAATTAATGTTTATGTTACGGAACACCCCTTACATTTACATTGTAAATTGCTAACCAAAATATCCAATTTACTTAAGATAAATATACGTGTTACATTTCCATTCCACATTGCGCATTCAAAACTAAAATAAGCGACTTTCGTTTAATTCAGATCTACGGAGCCGACTCTTGCCGTCGTCTAGCAGATTTGGTACTAATTAATCGAAAGTAAAACACAATTCTCCTCAACGCCTTTTAAATTTAAACCAAAAATAAAAAAACAAAAAGAATTATTTATTATTAAAAATGAATAAAATGTTAAATTCAGGAAATCTTTTTTTACCAATGTTGCTCTGAAGTGGTACATCCGTAAAGTAATTCATCTTGTTACTTCGATTGCACTTCGTCAATCGGGTTGCCACACCGCACTGGTCACTCGTCTTTCCGCGCGCGACCGCCGTACGCGCTACAACTGCACGAGCATGAGGCGCTTGGATGGAGACCACGCAGTTTATAACATCTCATCCACCACCACTACAAGCAGTGCATCTGCCTTGGACGTCTTGAGCTCGGTCTCCTCGCCGGCCATGGTTACAGCTAACAATACCAGCGGCGTACTCTTGCTAGGCAAGCTCATGCGTCGCGATCGCCGCCTTTTTACGTGGAAATGGCGAGATTTTGTTCTCGAGCGTACACGACTGCAATACTTTAGCCGGAAGGGCACCCGCAAGGGCGACATTCCGCTCACGCCGCATACACCCATCACGATCCGCATGTGCAGCGAGCCCAAGCCATTTGGGTTCTTACTCTTTATTAAAGACACGAAGCTGACGCTAGCAGCTGCTACAGAAAGGGAGCGGCACCAATGGATTGATATCTTCTGTGATGTCTTTCACGCGAGCGTGGAACAAACATTAACGGATACTAAGGCCGAGCGGCGATCTAAACCAACGTATCTACCCATTCCCGACTTGGGGGACACGAATGTAGATCATGAAAGCAGTTCGAACAATCTCCTTGGGAACCAGACTAGCCCAATTAATATTCTAGACGGTAGAGAAGCACGAGGATTCTCGACTCCTTTCATGGCGCACAATGTCTTGGATCATGAAAAAGGAACAACAATGAAGCGCGATTCATTTGGCGAAGACACGATTCCGATACTTGAGTCTCGTATGACGTACGGACCAATTAAGGAAATGTACTCGCGGATTACGTTTCCACCAAGTTTAGCGAATGGAGACTTGCTGGTTGGTGTCGGTCCTATTGTACGACGTTTGGGCTGGTCGGATGAACGAATTTTGGCGGTGGGTATGTATATTGATCCAGAAACCGCAACAAAAGAGCTCGAGAATCCCAACTTCCAAGGGCGAGATGCCAAGAGCTTGCATGGAGACCAACAATTTTACAACTACTTGCTCTCAAACACGACGTTTCGACGGAGCTTTGTAGTCACTGCACGAAAACGAGTGTCAAAATCCGTGCTTTCGGCCTTGTTACGGGACGAATTAGGCCCTCGAATGGGCGTGAATGCGACGGCCTTGCAGACATTTCTTGGGTTTATTGAAAAATCGTTGAAAAAAGCTGAATCAATGGTACTGCGGATCCACGAAGATGATCGTTTTGAGTATCGACTCCGCGGCCAGTTGTACCCACCTATTGCATCCCATGCTCTTTGTCAATGCATTCAAGCGATTTTCTTTGATAGCAGTTCGATTCAACACGATGCAAAAAGGGGTCTCGTGGAGCGATTGCCATCGCTTTGGGGAGGCGAGATGCTCGATGCCCACGACGAAATCTTTGGTCATCTTCATGATCAAAACCAAAGCATAGATACTGATGATGAGGAAGACTCGGACTCTGATGAAGATGATAGTGGCGCGGAAAATCTCTTTGGTGATGTCGGAGAGGGACGAGAGCGAAAAGAACAAGACGCTGAACGACCACACGACGATCACGAGCGTTCGTCGGATGATCGAGAAGAAGAGCAGGTTACAATAAAGTCACGTTCGAATAGCCGATCAAAAAGACGTAGTGTTCACGATGAGTCAAAGCCTCATGAAGAGCCTTCAACTAAAGACGAGTGGGCGGAATATGATGATCAAGAGCTGGAAAGACTGCGTCGGGAAAGTTGCAGTCTTACGGTGCATTTTGGGCCAATGATAGACCGAGATAGTAAGGTCATGTTCTCTGGGGACTTGGCTGCCGACGGCAGCGCGCTGTTGGGGACATATACGCATAAATTCATAGTTCCATCAGCAGAAAACCTCGAGACTGCTAGCTGTTACTACTCTCGATTCACAGTCGGATTGTATGTGGATCCTAGTGCAATAAGCGAAAGTCTTTTAAAGTACAAGGGGCTTTCAATCGGCAGTATTGTTCAAGATACAAATTTCTTTCGCCAGTTTTCACAGAGCAAATTTCAAAAGCATTTGGTCTTTAAAGTTGACGCTAAATTGAAGCTTCGGAGTCTGCTCCAGTATATTGATGCACAATTATGCTCTTTAGCCTCTTCATTTGCGGATTTGACGCAGCCCCTTGATAGCATGGTGGAGCTCTGGGATCATGCTTATCCACACCAACAGCAGCTTGAATTGTACCCGAAGGATGAAACTCATTTCTCCATCTCTGCTGATGGAAAGCTGGTCTTGTATGTAAGACAGCGCGGATCGCTTAAAAGTGATAAAAGTCAGACCCAGACGTCGGCTTTAAAATTAGCGACTTTATCTTTAAGCGAAAACGTGACAGTGGCAAGTATTGAAAACAGTATTGACTCGACCGCCGATTTATCAGGCGATGCTAGTCCGTCACATGGCAGTAATGGTCGTTTGAATACTGAAATGGAGCTGGTGTTGCCTCCACCTCCATTCTATTTGGTGTTTGAGAGCTTAATCTTTGGCTTTCATGCGTTCGATCCAGCTGCGCGAACTCAGCTGATGGAGCGCATTCCCAATCTCCTCGACCTTGCTCGAGATGACCTCGTACACACATACCACGACGAGATCCAAGCCCTTCGAGAGAATTACAAACGCCAGAAGCCCGAAAATCGCGTAAAAGTGGGCTACCTCTCCATTTCATTTGAAAAGCGCAAGCTTCAACGGAATGCAGACAAAGGTGGGGCTAAAGAAATCACGATGGTGCCTTCGCGCTGGTCAAAACGTTGGTGCCGACTGGATGGAACGCTCTTTTCGTACTATTCTCACAAGCGTTCACGCAAGTACCGTGAAATGATGGAACTTACGCGTTGCGAAGTCATGGAGATTACAGCAAATAGTGACCCGGATGTGGCGCGCTTTGCCTGGGAAAAAGGAGAGCACGATAGCATTCGAATGGCTATTATTAAACCTAACGGAGAAATTCTTGCTCTTCGAACGGAGACCATCTACGAAGGCGAAGAGTGGATGGAATCGCTTACGGATGCGACAAAAGTGCGACGCCATGCCGGGTCGGCTGACAATTGGCCTACCTGGGACAAAAGTCTCACCAAGCTTCAGCGACAAAGCAGTAGTGCCCATGACGCGGAACAGACGCGAGTTGGATCTTTGGAACACAGTGATCGGCCTTCAACAGATGATCCTGATGCCAAATCGCAAGGCTTGGCAGCGGCTTCAAAAGGTCAGGATGACAACGGGATGGGTGGGTACGACAGTGACGAGGATTTAGTCGACAAGGACGGTTCATTACTTGCTTGGGTACAAGAAGACCCACGCCACGCTCTGATTGTGTTTTTACTGGGCTTTATTGTGTACCTTGCTTCCTTCATGCATTGCAACCACTCGGTCGTCGTTGATGTTGAATAACTCGTAGTTTACATGTAATTGTTACAGCAATGTATTGATTCTACAAATGATTTAAATTTTAAAGTCTATGCATAGTATTGCGGTCGGTGGTATAATGCCTGTCGCTGAGCGTCTTGCGTCGAGTAGTGCACCTGGCCACCCCACAGTGCATCCTTTCCTAATGTTGGTACATGTCGAGCTGGAATTTTTGATTGCTGCGAAACAGAGATTCTTCGTTCCCAAAGACTCGAATGATTGTTATTCGTGTGTTGGTCTTCTTGATTCGATGTGTACGAAGGAGAGACGAGTTTTCTTGAATTCAATTGCTGTGTCTCGTGAAAAGCTTCCGGTGACGCTGAAAAGTCAAACGCATTAAAGCCCACGAGGGTTTCGACGGAATTGGAGAGCTGATTCGTGACTGGAAGTTGCTGTAGTTGCTGACGTCGCCACTTGGTCGAGATCTTACGAGCTCGTCCGTCTTCGATATCCAAATCCTCAACTTGCGTGCTGGGGCTCGCTGATGACTGGTGGCCGCGGCAAATGAGGCGATGACGAGCCCGATATATCTCAATCTCGCCTACTTGGTCGTCGTGGGAACCATTTGGTGCATGGAATTGAAACATTTGACGGGAGAAGCGAGTAATGGGAGGAGAGTCGCCGGTTGGAGGATGTTCAGATAAAAACGAGGTCTTTTCAACGGCAGGTATAACGCCAATAGCGTGCTTCTTTCCTATTCGTGCATAAATCCTGCTAATGCTGGTGGATTGTGCCACACCACAGGGATTTGTCAATTTCCAGCCAATTGAATTTAGTAAACACAGTTCGTCAAGCTAACCGAGCATAATTTGTGAGGTGTAGGACCAAAAGATGAATAGCAACTTTGGCTCGATCAGTTAGCTGATCTCTATATCGATAATAGGCGAGTCAATTAGCTGCTACTTTTCCTTTCAAAAGTGAAGGTATCGTCGACGAACATTCGATACGCTATTGTTGACATGGTGATTTTCCGCATTTCGGTAGGCAGAAAAAGTCTATCAGCAAAACAAGTTTTTGACGTATCATAATATGAAACACGGGAAGTGTAATTTCTGTCTTTGATTTCCATCGCAGTATTTAATCGGGTCAGAAGCTCTACTACGAAAGCGGAAAACCTTTTCAAGTTGCTACTAAGTCTTTGAAAAAGTAATTGATGATATAAGGCCGCGCAGAGGAAGCATTTAGCATTATTTTTTCGATCATATTGGACGCGATTTCTGGCTTCTATGAGCCTAAAGCCATCGCATGGCAAATGATGCAATTGGGTATAAAATATAAATGACCTAATTGTATCACTTGCAAGTCGCCCAATGCTATAACTTCAGGCTCATTATAAAATTGATCAATTGAGTTCTGCAATGGGACATGTTAACGCTCACCGTAGTTTCGAGACGATTAAGACATGCATCTAAGGACAGTACAGGACCCTTTTGCCAGACCGTAGTTTAGATACCGTATAATGGAATAATTGCGTGCAAAATGTTGTATTAAAGTGATTCAATAAACATTTCTACAGATATAAACAATCTTTCCAATATTGTATCGTTGAATCACATATTCAAGACTTTTAAAGCTGCCATTGTAACCCGAATATGCTCACATTTTTTCTCTCGAAAAATTCGCAGTGAATATGTTAATCTGTGTTCCGATTCCTCATTGACATCACGATAAAAAATCGCGAGCAAATACTGCCGAATGAGTCTGACAGATGCAAATATCTCAAATCAAATGACAAGAAATGCGCTGAGAGCGATTCGACCTTCGTAATCAATATACATACAGATTTTTACAGTGCATTCTTTGTAGCGCTCGATTGCCACGCCAGACGGCTTCGTAGAGGAGAGTATTTCTGGAGGCTGTTCTTTTCCTAACACGCACGACTGTCAGGCTAGATATAGTAGTCCACAAAAACATCGGGTAGAGCCAACCTGCTCATCAAGCAATGCCTTCGCTTTAACCGGACTATTCTCCATGGCAATATCAACTTCAGTCTTTGGCCGTTTAATCGCCAACTCCACCTTAGAATAACAACATTGGAGTTTAAGCATACCAATCAATTGTCGTTAGACCATTCAAGTCGCATCCATACAATATTAATCGTGTCAGTTGTCTGATTCATTGCTTGCGTCAACTTGGCGCTAGTTACAGCAATTGAAGACGCCGTCTACAGCACTTGCTCTTTTAAGAACAAGCCAATACCGTTTTAAATAAGCGAAGCACCGAACCTTGACATAAGCTGTTTTCAGCGCTTCAACATGCTCTCCCGTCAATTCAGCACCAAAATCTCTCGTGAGTTCTGGTTCCCTTCAAATTGCAGCAATTCATTCAATCACCATATGCTTAAAAGATAGTAATAGTTCAATTTACGCACGCCACAAGCACATCCGCATAGCGTTTGCGAGCTTTTGCGAGCTCTCGACGGGCATTATCTGCAGCTATTCTTGGCACCTGCACATGTTACCATCTTGGTTCTCAGAAGGTATTAAAATCATTCTTTTATTGCGCATACTTCTTTGCGTAGCTTATTGATCGCCGCTTCCTTCTCCTTTAGCTTTGTCTCCAATTCCTTAAGCTTGGCCGCTTTCTCTGCGTCAACGGGAGCCACCTCCTCTGCAGGTACCACAGCCGTCAGCGCCTCCGATCAGCACCATGTACTATTATTATATCTCGCTTTAAACCTTTGTCCTTTGGGTTGTACTTCCTCAGCGCGGCCGCAAATACCGTGGCGCATAGATCATTTACGTGGGCCCGGAAAATCTGCTGCTGTGCGACAGATACCGAGCCGCACTCCTTCAGCGCTGCTGCATTCATTTTTTCGCCACACACGCGCTGTGCCTCCTTAATTTCGAGATACGAGTAGCGTGGCATCGGCAGCTCTCCTGCAGACTCTACGTTCACCACTTTGGCATTGGCTTCCGGCATTTTTGCAAAAGTTTAAATATAAGAAAATTTGCAGTGACGTCAATTGATTATAATTTAGGCCGTCAGTATAGCGACACACCACATTTTTGGTCTAGCGACACCCCACTTCTGTATCAGCAGCTGGTAGAGCTATTTTATATATAACTCAATAAACATCTGTAGCGGAACTACCTCGCTCCTAAAGTCAGAGGAAGACTTTCAGACTCAGAGAGTCACTTAGTTCTATTAAAATAATGGGTTTAACAGCTCAAGGAGTCGTGCAAGCTAATAAAGCTTAAGGAATCCTAGTTCAAGGGATTCAGGGGTTCGTAGAACAAAGTGGCAACTAGTGCCCAAGAGGATATACCTTAGAAAGGCTTCTTCCTCTTACAGACCAATGCGCAAGCCTTAGGAAGGCACTAACGCTTTAAGATCAAAAGGGAAACTGAACTTTATTTTAATTATTTAAATCTAAAAACCTTACCCTAGCTAATTAAAATAGATTTTGGCCGCCAGATTTATATCTGTGCGGCGACCTCATTTATTACCCATAATAAATGGGATTAAGTAACTAATTATTTTAAAATTAGATAAAAGGGTATTTTACCCATAAGTAAATGTACCACAACAACGGTTCTCCAACCGATGTGTACCCTCCCCCATCAGACTGTTGACACTGAGTGACAACATTCGCTTCATTTCCTCTTTGAGGTTGGAACTAAGCAGCTAACCGTTTGGTTGTGTTATCCATTCCTTTGTCTAATGACAATCAAGTGTGAGTCACTGACTCTGAGCACCTTCCTCGACAATGAGGGAATGGTGGACTTTGAAAGTCACTCTCAATCAGAGGAGGAGGAAAAAGAGCGGCGTTCGCTCACGCATTCTCCTCCGGACGAACGTCGGCGAGCCCCAAATCCGTTCCCAGAACGTGGTGCCGCTGATGTCTTAACTGCATTGAGCAGGACACGGGACCCTGAGTCCAACATTATTACGAATCCGCTCGATGAAGAGCAAGAGCAAATAATCCTCATAGAGGAAAGAGCTCGTCGTCGAGCTGCCGAAATAGCGAAAGCTAGGGCTCATAGTGAATATTGATTCACCCCGCTTAGTGCGGACGAGCGTCTCAAAGAGATAGCGGGTCATAGCTTGGCCATCTGGATCTCTGGTGAACTGGCAAGGACGCCGGAGGAGATCGCTGCTCGCGACGCTCTTCATAAGCAATACCTTACGCCGAAGGTAATGACGCGAAGCCAGTATCTGACGCGCTTACGTGATCCAGCCCGTGGGGCTTCGGTGACCTCCATGAGGGAAATTCCGATCGTTTTGTTTCCAAACGAAACAAAAACTGGAAACGAAGTATCATTTGAGAAATGGGTTCACCGGGCCCGCAAACTCCGTAATATCTGGAATGCCAGAGAGTCTGCGGATAGAGGTGATGTTCGTTTGAAACAGAAGCTTCGCTTCGACTTTGCTAAGCTTAAGGCCAAAGGCCAGTTACGTTTGGCATTTATGCCACAGAACGAAGAAAGGCGTAGCCAATAGTTCAGTGCTTCGGTTGACCGTACAACCAAGGATCGAAGCCGCACTGAGGCTTTAGATCCACCTAATCCCACGTTTAGTGGTGGGAAGCGTCGTTTGACGCGAGTTGACCCTGAGCTTGGCGCTCAAAACCGTCAACGGCGTACGGGCAATCTTGCCGAAGAGGTACCTCGAACTCCCAAGAGTTTTCAGAAGAGGATGGTCAAACTGATCGTGTCAATCGCGTCATTGAAGACGTGTTTCGCAGCGTATGTGCTCAGACACCAAAGCGCTAGAGATCAATGCTCCCAGTAGTGAAATTTGCGTTAAATAACGCTGTCCATGCCTCTACAGACTATACTTCGTTTTATATAAAAGGTCTCACTCACCCGCGCGTTCCACTAACGGTACCACAGCGTGGTTCAGGGCTTGGTGGGGGAGAATTGGCCGATAGGCTTGCTGATATCAGCCCTGTTACCGTTCGGAAACAAGTAAGCGAGTTTCTCGCGACGCGATTTAGTGTCTTAAGACATGTAAGGGATACGATAGCTGATAGCCAAGACAAACAAATAGAACAAGCAGATGCCAGAGGCAGAAGCTGTATTAATTCTTATATGGTCGGAGACCGAGTATTACTAAACGCTATAATATACCTACCAACTTGGCTTCCGCGGTCTTCAAGACCAAATTGCGCCCGCGCTTTATTGGACCATTTACGGTCGTGGCCAAGAAGGGCCTAGCTTATACGCTAACCTTCCCAGCAAGCTGCGTACACACCCAGTGTTTTACGTTGGCTTGCTTACGCCATATCGGGACCCTTCCCACGTGGACTTGAAGGTGCTTGCGCCGAGACAGGCGGTCGTGCCGTAGATTGCTGCATCCTCACCGGGATGTCCAGCTGGCCCTCTAAACGAGACTGCTGACGCTCCAGCGTCTAAAGACGGTCCCGAACCGCCTCAAAAGAACTCTCAACCCGACAAGGACCTCACGAGGAAGTTGCACTTCGTGCCGTAGAGCATCAAATGCTTCCGCCGAAATTTCGGCCCCCTCTGGCGCTGCTTGATGCGCGGGGGAACCTTCAATTTCATGTGGAGAAACTTTTAAAGTGACGTCGTCGTGAGGGTCAATACCAGTATCTGGTGAAGTGGCTAGTGTACCATCGGTCTGCGGATGGTCCGCAGCGGATATATCCAATCTGGTGCCAAGCACTCGGAAAATTGATTTTCAGAATTTACCCGTGAAACGGGGATCCCGATCAGAGACAATTGCCACTGGCAAACCATGTTGTAGAAACACGCGATCGATAAACAGCTTAGCTGTACCCTCTCCATCAATGAAATCTGGCACGGCCGCTAAGTGAGCCAATTTGCTCAAACGGTCAACAAAGACCACTATACCGGAGTAACCGGCTGAATCTTTCGGTAGCCCAAAAACAAAATCCATACTAATGGACTCCCAGCATCCTTTGGGGACGGGAAAGACTCGCCAGTGGTGCAGCAGCATCTGCCGAGGGCTTAACCCGTTGGCACGTTTCGCAAGTGCGAACATATGTGCTGACCCATTTATAAAGTTTGGGCCACCAATAACTCTGGCTGATAGAGCGGTAGGTCTTTTCTCTACCGAGATGACCACCAAGGATAGTATCGTGTGCCTCATAGAGGATCCGGTACTTCAAATCCTCATCATGAGGAACAACGACACGCGGAGGGTCCGCGATGTCTGTGCAATGAAACAACAGGTTGTTATCGATAGAAAATCGATGTAACCTCGCACGCAAACGTGCCGGTAATTTAATTCCCGAATCTGAGTTCTTTTAAGGCTCGTAGCAGAGCTACACACTGTTCATCCTTGGCGTAAGCCGAACGGACTAATTCAGGAATAGGTGACGAGATAGTCGTTATATGAGAAAGCTCATAATCCGGCCTGCGTGATAACGCATCGGCTAAAGCATTTTGCTTGCCGGGTTTATACTTCACCTCGAATTTGTATTCCGCAAAAAAAGGATAGCCATCAGGCCATTCTCTGTGAGAGATGGGGCGACTACGACACTGAAAGGCCAATTTGGGTTTGGCAGTCCCAGAATCGGGGCATGGATAAGACTATCTTAATTGCTCGAAAAGCATTATTTTCGGTGCTAGTCCAGCACCATTCTGTATTCTTTTTAAGGAGATTTGATAATGGTCTAGCCATATCAGCGTAATTTTTGCTATATTTGTGTAAATAATTGGCGAGACCCAATCACTTACGCAAATCCTTTTGGTTTTTAGGAACCGGCCAACCTACTATGGCTTTTGCCTTTAGCGGGATCCGCTCTAAGGCCTCACTTTCAATGAAGCATTACAAAACAAAAATTCGTCTGCGTCAAAGTGCATTTAGATGCATTGGCATACAATTTGTTTGTGCGCATGCACTCGAGCACTGCTAGCAAATGGTCCGAATGGTTTTCCATATCCGACCGACCCTGCTCCGCACGACTATGGACAAAAATGTCAGCGAAATAAGTCTGTGCATAACCTCGATGGGGGCGAAACAATTGCGTCACTAGACGATTAAATGTTGCCGGGGCGTTAAAAGCCCTTGTGGCACAACCAGCCACTCCCATAACATGCCGCTTGGGGTGCTAACCGCTGTAGCGGGATATCACTAGCTCGCATGAGCAATTGGTAGTAACCATCGACTAAGTCCAATGCACTGTACACTGTACATCTGCAAGGCTAACTCCCCCCTCATTGTTACCGGTTACGTCATTTACAAGCGTATGTACTTGTTCACTCGTATGACTTTGTGAGGGTATACACGCTTCGTGTCCACCCTGTCTTGGAGTGGTGACAATACGCCTCTTAGAGGCCGGGACATTGACCTCCCCGGTTTTTTTAGCCTGTATTGGTTCTATACAAGACACGGTGTGTAATTTGACATCTGACAAGGAGTTAGGTAACTTAACTTCCTTATCCAGCGAACGTTTACGTGTCGCTTCACGTGCATTAGGAGGGTTTGACCCAAATGCCCTGGCGAACTGCCAATAGTGTCACTATTGACACTCAGTATGGTGCCACCTCGGCCAACCCCACTCGGTGGACTTAGACGTGCCACTCCACGTATCTCAGGGATATTGCACCCTTGAGCACCTGGCGAACCGCCAACAGTGTCACTACTGACACTCAGTATGATGCCACCTCGGCCGATCATACTCGGTGGACTTAGACGTGCCACTCCACGTATCTCAGGGATATTGCACCCTTGATGATTCGGCCTTAGGCTAGCAATGCTTTCAGCATTTAGTGAATCGTTATTATAACGCGTGTCACTCGACGGAGTGCGTGCCGTTCCACTTATTTCTGCTGAGTCAGGCTCAGAATTAGTGTTTTTAACATTAGAGTTTATTAACTCAGACATGCCAATGTCTAAAACACTGACAGATTCATTCAATGATCCGCGCCATAGCGCTTTTGTTGCCTAGCAAAGGTGGGTTCATGACTCTCCAAAACTTTGCTTGGGACATTGCGCGTGGCGCCTAAGGTCTTAAACTTCCAATCGGTCCATGGCTCATGGTGTTCTAACCAGGCCATACCAAGGGTGAGATCATATCTCGAATCCAAATCAAGGACTAGGCAGCGTTCCATACTGTCAAAGCCCAGAATTTTTATACCTCAGTTCAATGGAACTTTGGGAACAGTGACACGAGTCCCAGTCGCTAAGCGAACAGTGATTGTATCACCTTCATGCGCTCTAAGCGCCTCAACGTATTGTTGACTTCCTTCAAGGGAAAAGCGTCGAGCATAATTGCAAGACGCTCCAGATTCAATTAAAATTGACCACGGCTTATCAAAGCCCTTTACAGTCGCTTGAGCGACTAGCAAGCCAGGCTTGTACTCTCGCCCCATGCCATTAAGCACTGAGCTAATTGGGGCCAGGTTCTGTTTTTTTTATTATCACCTCCTGGAGGTTCAACAGAGCCTAGGTCTTCCCCAGTAGGGCGCCCCGCTCTTACTGGGTATCGACGTTTTCCCGCACCGTACCAGATCTCTGGTATTGGTCGGAGTTGGAGCTCTTTCGAGCTTAACGCGAATTTCGAAGAGGGCAGGCAGGGCATTAATGTTTCGTGCTTCCGCACATTATAACATCTACGGATGGTCTTATGCTGTTCCACAGCTTGAGCCTCTTCTCCTTCCTCAACGAGGCTTAAATCCATAGGTTCCGCTCTATTAGACGGAACCCATGTGCTCGAAGAGCTTGTTCGGTAAACGGGCGTGCTGACGCGAGCAGACTTACAGTCAAACTCGGCGCGTAGTGCTATGGCAACTGCCTCTTCGAACGTAGCCGGATGAGATCGGAACAATTCCGTCCGGGCAACGCCCACATTGAGACCCCCCCATAAAGATGGTCACTACATTGCTTCTTGCACCGGGTCTTGATGCATAGATGCAATGAGAGTTCTCAACTTCTGGACAAAGTCGCCTAGGATTCTTTTACCCTGCCGAGTCGCCAGGAGCCGTGCGCGCATGCGAAAAGCCTGATCAGGCGGTGCAAACACGCTGGTCATTTGCTGTTTCAGCGAATCTCATGAGGGAAACCGTCGTTTATGGACGTACTGCACGATAGTGCCCACTCCATGGCTCTACCTCCAAGTTTGGAAATGGCCATAGCCACCTTTTGCCGTTCTGTTAAGAACAAGGCGGAATCAATGGACATTTCCATCTGCTTAATCCAAAAAGGGAGATTTTCTCCCTCTTATACAAAACAAACAAATTCTAAATGCCTTTGCTTCATGTGATGGGAGTAACATCAACACATCAATCTTTCTCCCTCTGCTACTACTTCATGGTGCAGGAAACACAAGAAAACTATGTATGGTGTTTGGAGCATATTACGAAGTGCTTTAGAAAAAGACATCTGGCCGTATAGTCATTGTAGCAGACAGAGATTTGGCATTGATGAATGGAATCAGCATTGTGCTTCCATGTGCCATCAACTTGTTATGTACCTGGCATATTAACAAAAATGTCCTTGCAAACTTGAAGAGAAATTTGCGACAACTGAAGCTTGGGAGAAATTTTATGCAAATTGGCATAAACTCTGTGCATCACCCACCGAGAATGCATATTTTGAGAATTGCCAAGAAGTTGAAAGGAAATATCCTTTGGGTTCTGCATACTTAAATGCAACCTGATTGATACATAAGCATAAGTTTGTGTTAGCATGGACAAAGTCTTTCAAACACTTTGGGCATACAACAACGTCGCGTGTGGAAGGAGGTCATGCTACTATTAAAAAAATGGATAGCAATTTTTACTGGCAGCTTACCAGTTGTCTATGAAAAGCTGCTTCTTGCATGCCAGCAGCAGCAGGAGACCATCAGCTATCAGGTAGCTTATGATCAATCTCATGATATGATCCAGTTGCGAAATGAATTCTGGACTGTAGTTAATAGAAAGATATCTCATTTTGCTCTAAAAATGGTTAGTTCTGCCTTACTACATGCCTTCCAGCATAAGCTTTTCTAACATTTTTTAAACATAGGTACATAATCAGTATCAAAGGGCACTGCCCAATGAGGATAAGAACATAAATTTCTGTATCCACACCTTTTCAAGCAATTACGGATTACCTTGCTCCCACATCATCAGGCATCTGCATGCTGCGAATGATAATCTGACTTTGGACCAATTGACTCACATTGGTGGCTGCATAAGCCAGTGGAACCAACCAACATTCTTTGATCCCTGCAAGAACATTTACAGATGTTATTGTTCATCTTCAAGAGCAAAATGCAATCCTGCCTCCACACCAGCAGCTACTGTTTGAACAAAACTTAATGAGAGCAAATGAAGATCTGCCTGTCAGAGATCCTGTGTTGAGACGGCAGCGTGGATGGCCCACTGGAAGTACACGACGTGATCCCTCAGCTTTTGAATATGTGGATGGAACAGCAGACACTTCTGCAGCATTTGGCAGGAAGCGAAAGCGTGGTGAATGTCAAGCAGAGGGGCATAATGAAAGGACATGCCCTAAACGCGAAAGATTTCCAACAATTCTTGGAGCAGATGTTATAGGCTTTGGAAGCACTGAATCCAGAGAATTGAAGAAGTACCTTTGAGGACACCCTAAAATAATATAAGAACTTGTACATACCGAAGCATGTTTGCTTGTCAGTGGAAATAGGAGACGTTGACAGTGAAACTTTAACACCCTTTCGTTTCAGCGTTAGCTTGATAAATGGGAGCTGCAACAACGCAGGCCATACCATTTAATATACGTCCTAAAAATTGCGCATTGGGGAAGCCTTGTCAATCCATCTGCACAATTCTCGTCAAGATGATAAACTAGACGTGATACAGTAGTTTTGGGCTTTTCCAAGCAAGGCAGCACTTTTAATTGTTCCATCAGCTACTAGTGCGCGCTACCTAATGTAAACTGGTTTGTTAGTTGCTTTCGAAAATGCCTGTTTTCGTGTTTCACAATGTGACTCTTCGTAAAATTTCATCGCGATGGGCTGTTGTTTACTGCGCATAATAAAGCAATTACAATGTGAGGGCCTCACGCCAATGAAGTGTGCTCATCAGCAACAAGCACACAAACATAAAGCTTGCACTCGCTCAGCACTTGGTAGGTGAGTCGAAAAGTACTTAAATCGAGAATTGTTCCCGAATCAACCCAGAGACGTAATCATTAAAATACTTGCGCGAGGATCATAGCACGCTTGCGCCATAAGCCTAGTCCAATCGAGTCGGCTTCTAGCTCTAGCTTGCGTGAAAACGGTAAATCCACGGCGAGCTTTACTATCTATAGACTTGTGCAACCAAATCAGTCCGATAAAGATACACATCAATCAATATTGTCGTACCAGGTCACTTATCTGTCCGTAGTCTGGAAAAACGAGCGTCAGCAATCCATAGACCAGCAGACTAAATGATTTTTTTCCGCGCCGTGACCTACCTCATCCAGGTCAAACCGATTGGTTACTTCATAAGCTCTGCTAGCAATCAAGAATAAATCATTTACTAACGGTCGAGGCCGTGAGCGGCTTCGTGAAACATAACCGCTGCTAAGGTGTCCTCGTTGCTCATAATCTTAAATAGGTCTGAGTGTACAAAGACTTTGCACCCAGGAAGGCAGAAGGCGTTGGGCTCTTCAGATTCAATTACGTGAAAAGTCCACTTCATTAACGGCGCGTTTGATTTCTGCTCGATCATGCGACCAACTCGTGCCCCTGCACGCGACATCACTAAAGTGTTAATGTGAGTATTCAGCTTGAGCTACCGCAATAGATTTACCGGATGCGACTTTGGCATCAGTCGACCGTGGCTTAAAATTTCACGATACGCTTGTTCGCCAAGTTGCTCCTCGTACTTCCGAGACAGAAGCATGATACGACGTCTATTGGTTAGCGGTATAGTCCCCACATGACTTACAACATACACTAAATAAGCAGCTCAGTAGGCAGAGATTATCAATAAGGTGGGAAAGTTAGATGACGCACATCCAAGGGCACTTGCAGATACAACAAAAAGCGCTTGAATTTGAGGGGCATGGGCTCCCAGTCTTTGCGTCGATAGCGAACTTTCATAAAGCCATTTGAATGGGTTGACTGAGCCCATCAAACAAAATTGTAAGTCCAAGAACGTCACCTTTTTTGGATAAAATTGTAGTGATGTTTGCCTTGTGTTAAGTACATAAGCATTTGGAGGTGAGAAGTATTAAGCATAGAGGATCTTTGAACTAAAATTAAGTAGATTAAAGAGCTGTAGAGAACCCTCCCAAGAAGATACATAGACTATAGCAAAAAATAGCTGTACCAGCACTGTACCAGCTGCTGGTAGAGTGTCGCTATACAAAATGGGGGGTCGCTATACCGACGGCCATAATTCAATGTGATCCTTGCTTTTTCCACTGAATCAACTCGTCTTTAATTTACAAAATGTTAGTATCGCAACTTACACAGGCGATATTAGCATAGGAAATTATGAAAATATTAATTTCGGTGTAAGCGGGCACGTCGTAATGCGGCCACGCTCTACTTAGACACAGACTCTAGCACAGCGAGGAAGCGGTTTAACCTGCTTCTTTTGCGTGCAGTGAGGTAGTTGTGGAGAGATGCGAGCCCTCACCCAGGGCGAAGAAAGGGAATAGACATCCCCTTTTACTCTCTTCGAGTTGTCAACACAACACGGACAGGATTACCCCACGTGAGGCATGGAAGCCCAGCCTCACGTGACAACCGATACAAATTATACTTTGCACCGGTTGGAGTTCGTTTCTCAAACTTAACGCAATTCGCGTTAAGTTTTTGAAGCCAAGCTTCGCGTCCAATGTCTTTAACATTGCGAATGAACGCGCTCCAGGCTTGCGTAAGCGAGACTTTATCTCGCTTATTGTTGCCACTAAACCATCGATGCTTAAGAAAAGCATCGAGATAAAAGTCTTCCTCAGCGCGAAAGTTCTTCGCGCTGGGATCAAGGCCATGTCAAGGCCTATTGTCTGTACGACATATTGTCGCAATAATAAAGATAATAGAGATATTATATATGTATGTAGGAGTAGTTTCTCCAGACAAGCTATTAACTAACCGTTCTGGCAAAAGCCACAGCTTCTTTCAGGTGCAAGATGAGACATTTTGCTGTCTTCACTACCTTGAGTAGTACCCACTGAAGCAGGGGTACCACAAGAACTTTTCTTACGATGGCTTACGCCATCGTCGCCTTGCACAGAAACAGGTGCCGGTGACCGTACGGGAGATCGTACGGGCGATGAGGGATCATCCTCATCGTCGATCCAAATAGACTCTTACACGTCTATCAGAATGAGCCCTCTCATTCGAAGGCTCATTGTCAGCAGCCTGACGGATATCAGACGACTGTTTTATTCTCCCCGAGTCAGCCATTTCATCCAACTCGCACTCGCAGTCGACCTCCAAAGAGGGGTCGTATTCACGTGGAGAATCACCACGTGCACCCGCAACATTTAATGTTGTGCGAGTGGAAGATACTACGGCAGACGTTCCATCTGCCGCAAGAGATAACAGTGCGTCACCCGCGGCTGCACGAACCGCAGCCGAAGGCGCAGCGCTATCGTCACTCCGCATGAGTTGCTTCTTCATGCGATGAGAATTTAAAATGATGGTTCTGACGAATCAACATCGTTTTAAAAATAAGTGGTCACATAGCGACCAGTCCATCCAATGACAGTCAGAGTGATTGTCGTTTAGAGGAGGAGTGATGTAACGGGGCGTATCGTTACATGAAATTAACACTTAAAGATTGTTAATTAATATATTATCTAAAAGGTAAATAATATTTGCAAGATATTACTTTATATAGTAATATTCAGAATTCTTATCCATAAATGGGTATAGACCATTATACCTATTTATTCCGCAGACTAATCAGCTGTAGGAGTAATCAAAGAGAGAGTTACAGATAAGATAGAGATAAGAATTCAATTACATCTTTAGTATTAGATTATGATTAAGTTAGCATTAACGGATAGAAAGAAGAGATACTTAATTATATTGATACTCTACCGGGGCACTACGACTTGTACTGAAACAGTACAAGTCCACTTCGCACTGCTTCAGTTGCAAGTGGTGCCTTACGTTATTTCACGTACACTAGTACGTGCAGAGGAAGACTTCTTTTTAAGGAACTAGCTTAAAGAGGGTAAAATGAAAACTGTATTAATATAATTAAGTATCTCTTTTTCTATCTTTGTAAATGCTAACTTATTTATAATCTAATATTAAACATGTAATTTAATTCTTATCTCTATCTTATCTGTAACTCTCTCTTTGATTACTCCTACAGCTGATTAGTCTGCGGAATAAATAGGTATAATGGTCT
>NC_090610.1:12292741-12301428 GCF_004359215.1 Bremia lactucae | reverse complement strand
TACCTATTTATGGATAAGAATTCTGAATATTACTATATAAAGTAATATCCTGCAAACATTATCTACCTTTTAGATAATATATTAATAAACAACCTTTAAGTGTTAATTTCATGTAACGATACACCCCGTTACAGATACCGTTTTCATTTAATCCCCTTTAAGTTAGTTGTCTTAAAGAGAAGTCTTCCTCTGCTCGTACTAGTGTACGTGAAATGAAGAAAGGCACCATTCGCAACTGAAGCAGTGCAAAGTGGACTTGTAATGAAGCAGTGCGAAGTGGACTTGTACTGAAGCAGTACAAGTCGTAGTGCCCCGTTACAATAATTTAGTAATTGACCATCCCCTTAAGTACACCAAGTGTACTGAACGGGGACTGTGTAACATTAGGGCAACTTAGCCCGTTACAATCGGAGTGCTAATAATAATATTACAATTAGTATGTTTGATTATATAACTTGGGAAGTTAAAAAAAATAATGGGAATTTAGTATGGTAAATTAAGTAGGCAATATCGGAAGTTACACAGGAGATATTAACACGAACATGAAATATTAAATCGGAATGCTAGTAGTAATATTGCTATTAGTATGTCTGATTATGTAACTTGGGAAATTAAGAAGGAATTTAGTATGGGTAATTAAGCAGCAATATCAGTATTGAAGTTGCACAGGCGATATTAACATGAGAATCTATAAATACGTTAATGGAACGTAAATATCGGAGCGGTGGCAGAATTCAATCACGTGCGCGGCCATATGCTTTATTGATATTCCGCAACTTGTAGCGATTCCGCCAGTAATTCATGGACAATTTGCCAGACAAAGATCCTTTTTAATTTAAGAATTTGATTGAAGACGACTACGCGCGTATTGATCTTTACTGACTGTCGGAGTAATAATCCCATGTTTGAGTATTTATAGAAGGATTTGGCACGGGTAAGCAGACGCACGATCTTTGCACCGCTTATGGTACCGTCGTTATAAGTTGTGGCCCATCAATTATAACGTACCCTAACAAAAGAGTCGGCCCAAGTTTTAAAGTCAGAATGAGCTGCTTGGGGCAAGTCAAATCTAACTGCCAAATCGTCTGGCAGACTGCAAAACGATATTTTTTTCTGCAGAGGTTTTAGATATACATATACGCATTTGTTGCCATTCGTAATACCAATAAATTTGTTATTCCAAGGTCATAAAGCGCAGCTCGTTTGTATCTTTTCTGGCACCACTAAGTGATAGACGCATGATCACAGGCCATTTGCAGGTCCTTCATGTTACTTTCACATTTCTTTGCTGGTTGCACCGTTTTTTGCTATGAATTGTGCGTGAACTAACATGCACCATCTCAAAATATGTTAAAATCGCAGTATAGCAGCTACGTCGTTAAATCATGCATGTAGTCCTCTAGTGTTTGGCGCCCACCTAGCGGCCCTAACGAGAGGGTTCAAACACGGTATTAAATACGGATTTCGGCATCGTACCTCACGCCGCACGTAACTGTATAAGTAATGTGTAAACTTTGCCCTTCGTTAAAACCCTAAAATCCCCACCGCCGCGAATTGGGACGCGTCGACGCCCTAAATTGAGGATTCGCAATACTAGACCACCATATAGGAATACTTCGGCCGTTATCAGGTAAAGTATACAATTTCACCTTAAAAGACTAAAGAACGACTCGAAGCAGAAGTCCATTGCTCGAATGCTTCAGATGCGCCGCCTCGTGCGCGCTATGTTTGATGAACAGAGGCCATTGCTGCCACAACGCAAAGCCCGTGTCAATGCCATCCAACGTGCCCAGAGCTGGGACGTCAATGATACGGACGACGAACCCACGTACGTACCCAAAGCATTTGAGGGCGAGTATAATGTATCCTTCCAACGGAAGCCCTTGGGTGTGGGACTTGTACCCAGCTCACAACTGTATGGGTCGTGGGAGGTGAGTTCCATACAAGAGGCTGAGCCCACGGATGCGCCGTTTGAGGATAAAAATCAAGACGATGGGACCAATGTTGCAAAGGGCGACGTCCTCATTGCCGTGAACTTTAGCTGCCGCAAAGCCCATTTGCCACGTGCAAAACTCGCGGCATATTTGCGTCACTGCTCGTGTCCAATTGTCATGACACTGCGAAATCCTCAAGTCTGTGGGTCCATGGACTCGCACGCCATGTCCACGGCCATGTATCCGTCATCGGTCGACTACGATCTCCAATATTATTCCACCAAAGTTGTCGCTCGGGCATCTTCGTCGCAATGGCAACGTTCGTTAGTGCACGATTTGGTACTGAATGCTCAATTAGCTAACAACGACAAAGTATTCAAATTAGTGCAGAAATTGATGTCGAAATCGGAGATGGATATGAAATCTCAAGCTCTTGTCGATAGGAGGGGTGACGCTGTAGGGAAGAAAGAACGTGAAAAGAGTAGCTATGGACACGACTTTGTCGAACCAATCTTGTCGGAGCTTGGCGAGTTTGAAGTCACGTTTGATACAATGCCATTGCATTTCGTATTGGCGCCGTCTACTCGGCTGTATGGGGTGGTGGAAATATACGATCCAAAGGACTATGCACCCACAATACAAGTGGGTGACGTGGTCATGGTAATTAATGAAGATCGATCGCCATTGCAACTGTCTTCGGATGAAGTGATTGATATGATTGCGGAATTACAGGCACCAGTGACACTACGCTTTCGTCGACCAGTTGCCTATCGGAAGTACTTGGCCACGTATTATCGAAATCAATTAAAGGAGCTTTCGTCTGCGTCCATTGCCAGTGCCATGTACCCATTGACAGCAGAATATAAACAAAAAGCATCCAAGCAATTCGCAAAGAAAGCAATGAGACCCAAACTTCTCGTTTCGCAGAGTTTTATGGAGCCTGAAACGACATTTTCTTTGTCCAAGACATTAACAACCGCAGGTACCGCGAATGAAGCACAATCGAATGACTTTCGAGCATTTGCGAGAAAAATCGGAGATTTTGATCGATTTAAACTATGGAAGGGCAACAATAGCTCCCACGGTGGAAGACCACTCGCTGGTCATCAATCCGCGTTCTTAACCGAGAAACACATGCAATTTGTACGAAAACACTTACCCTCCTACTTAATGTGCAATCAAATGGAACTTTTCTACTCGACTCGAATCCATGGCTGGAACTTTTTGAGCTTTTTTGATCGACTTGAAAATAAAGGTCCGACGCTTTTATTTGTGCAGGACGAAAATGATCACATTTTTGGCGCGTTTTGTCCAGCGTCGTGGAAACAGTCTAAAACCTTCTTTGGAAATGGTCGGGCATTTGTGTTTTCATTGAATGCACAGATGCGTGCGCACATGTGGTCGGGCCTTGACAGTTCGTTCATGTACACACAGCAAGATGCGATTTTTGTCGGTGGAGGCAAGAAGGGTATTGCCTTGTGTCTGCAATTGGATGACCGGCGTGGCTTCACGCATGCTTGTACAACGTTTGAATCCCCACCATTGGTCGAGAGTCAAAGTTTTCGTTGTGAGACCGTCGAGGTGTGGGGATTTTATGGACTCAAGGTGTAATCGTACAAGGTGTAATCGTACGCTTTATGAAGGAAGATAAAAGATATATTAGGGGCGTAGTCGTGTGTACATTAGTTAAAAGTCGTTCGTTCAGCATAAGCATTTTTACTCTGATTTTGTTTTAAATACCCTTGTTCATTGCTGGATATACGATTTGTGATTCCTGAGTGCTTTGTTTCGCAGGAAATTGCTTTCTTATATATAAGATAACACATTTGAACCCGCTCAAGTCCGATCAACTTGATGCGGTCAGAGAAGGTATTGCCAACTGCGCAAGACAATAGCTGACAAGTGCTTATGCTGCTACTATAGATTTTGAACTGCTGCGTTTAAACAACGAAGCAGGCCGGCTACTAAAATGTGTCGATGTGACCGCAAACCCAGCGATTTCACCGACAGTAACGGGCTAAAGCTGCCCTAATGTTTCACAGCCCTTGAGAACACTTGATGCACCTAAGGGGATGGGCAATTACTTGAATAAAATAATTAGACATGTGATGCACATAGGTGCATTCCATTCGGAGGGATGACGCCTAGCGTCATCCGTCACGCGAGGTATCTAGAAAGATAGGCTCGCAATACATATAAAGTGTTATCTACAGAGATGACATTTTTGATTGGTAAAAATAGGTATTTATATTTAATGCGATTAAATATAAATCAGTCTAAAACTACTTTCTACTTAGTAAGTGCGCACGAGGAGCCAGATTACCGCTCCTGACGAGACTTTACTAGAGTACTTAGTGCGTTGGGTGAGGTCGCTAAGGCGCCCACCACAACTACCTCACTCCACACAAGAGAAGCTGGTATAACCACTTCCTCGCTGTGCTAGGGTGTGTCTTAGTAGAACGTGGCCGTATTACGACGTGCCCGTCTACACCTGGTAGCACTTGAAATCCTTCCCACGACACGCATCTATGCGTGTGTACGTGATGATAAGCCTCAACATTGATTGAGCTCATTACTTCACCTCTCCGAACATCATCGGGAGGTGGCAGGGCGTATGGCACAGGAACTTGGTGAACAATCCTGGCCAGGTTCCTGCGCACTCCTCCTGAGCAAAATGTTGCTCAGTTGGAACCGTTTGAGGCATTTGTGCTCAGACTGCGGAGAGCCGCGTGCTCGTAAAACGATTGGATGTTTTCAATCCCTAGTCGCATCTCACAAGAGATGAGCGTCCTCCAATGAGGATCTTAAAGGGAGTGTACTTCCTTAGCGGCATGACCTGCGCCCTCATAACAGCATGGACATGAATCCTTCCACTAGAGGCAAGGTATCCCTGCCTCTCTAGACAAACGGTGCAGCTTGTAGCGTGCACCGGCTTGTCGCAAGTAAAACAGATCACGTCTGGATTGCCCAACTCCATGGGAGTGGTATCTGACCTCTCGGCCGACGGCTTATACCAAGCTTTCGCCGAGGCACTGCTGTAGGATTGCTCCTCAACCAAGGCAATTTGGATTGCCCCTTCCATCGTCGTCGTCACCTTTCTGAAAAGGGTCTGTCACGATGGGCCATGCCGTAGTCCGTTCATAAACGTGGGCACTTGGATGTGCTTCGGAATCAGACCTACGGTAATGGACGCCGACAGCGAGCGCATCTCCTGCACATACTCTTGCAGAGATCACTTCGCCTGTCGCGCTCCAAAGAAGCGCGCCTGAAGCAACACTTCGTTGTTCAGCGGCTGGTACATGGCGCGAATCTTATCCTTAAAGATCGGCCATGTAGGGAACGCTTCTGTCCACCATAAGCGCCGAGTAAGCCCACTCTGAGGCCTTGCCGCGCAGATGTTACATGGCGTAAGAAACCATCCGACTGTCGTCCTCGATGAGCTGCGCGACGCTGCACTGCTCCACGGCAAACAGCCAGTGGACAATCGTGTGCGCTATCGTTCGAACTTGGGCGGGTCCATCCGAATCGGCCTCAGCTGATGCGGCCGGGCAGAGAGCATCTCAGCAGTCCTGTTGAGAGCCTCGCTCCGAGCCTGCTCATGCCTCAGATCATTATGAGTTTGAGTGAGTGACGGACTTCGCCGCAGCATGGTTCTGTGCCTCGGACAGAACGAGTACCCGACAGATTAGGACGATCAAAGGCACGTCTAAACTGAGTGACCTTTGGATCAGTCCCTAATAAAGAGGAAGGGCCTTCGAACGAGGTGTTTGAGGCCGTCAAAGACGAAATTGCGGAGGCATCCCCAGTTGAGGTGCTCCGACAAGTATTTAAATCTGCCGAGGAGATAGTAAATCTCCCGGGGATGTCGTGGGATCTGTTTCTTACGGAATTAAAGGACGGAAAGATCCACGTAACAGTCACACTAATTCAAGAAACTTGGTGGACTCTTGCTCGTCGTCCACAATGGACGACGAGCGTCCTAGAAACGGACAAAAAGAAACAGTTTGCTGCTCAAGGCTGGGATGCCTTGAGATGTCCGTTCTTTAAGGTTCTGTGGAAACATTGCGATGTGTTTCCAGAAGAAGTGCCGAGCCGCCTACCAGCAGATAGGAGCATAGGGCACGAAACAGACCTCGAACCTGGCACCAAGTATTGTGTGACCAGGCAATGGCCGTTGCCGAAAGAACAAGTTGATTATATCGATGAGTTCTTCGACAAACGAGCCAAGGCGGGACATGTGCGTGAGAGCAAATCGCCTCACTGCAGCCCGACCTTTTGTGTGCGTAAAGCCACAGGTGGATGGCGCGTGGTTCATGCTTACAATAAGCTGAACACAGCGACCATACCGGCGCAAACGCCAATCCCGCGGAAAGATGTCTTGTTAAACTCTATGGGAAAGTCAACTATTTCTTTTTCGCGTTGGATTTGAAGGATGGCTACTACCAGGTACTCATGAGAGAGTCCGATGTAGCCAAAACGGCAGTAAGCGCCCCAGCGGTATGCTATGGGAGTGGCTTGTGATGCCATAAGGTTTGAGAAACGCACCAGCGACATTCAACCGAGTGGTCGCTCACGTGATGCGTCAGCACCGTGCCTACGCGCCCCATTACTTTGACGATGTATTCGTGCATAGTAGGGCCGAGGACGGGCTGAGCGCAATAGAGTCGCACAAGCGTCATTTAGACGCTGTGTTGCAGACTTTAAAGGACGCTCAATTGTACGTCAACTTGCAAAAGTGCGTCATTGGGGTCCCTGAGATACCTGTGCTGGGTTGCATCGTAGGTACACATGGTGTACGAGCAGACCCAGACAAGGTAAAATCAGTAAAGGAATGGCCAATCCCACGGCATGTGAAGGATTTGCGCCAATTCCTAGGGCTCGCTAATTACTTGCATAAGTATAGCAAGAATTATGCTGAGCAAACTAAATTATTATCTGATCTCCTTAAAAAGGACACAGAATGGGTTTGGTTAATAGAACAAGATGATGCGTTCACATCAGTGAGGCAGTCTCTTGTAGAGGCACCGTTCTTGGCATTGCCAGACGCGGATAAGCTCTTTAGCGTCGTCTCCGATGCAAGCAAGTTTGCAATCGGCAGTGCGCTCATGCAGAAGGATGACGACGGCGTAGACCGTGTCATCTCTCATCAGTCCCAGCTTTTAAATGCCGCGGAACTGAAGTACTCCGTGCATGACAAAGAGCTACTTCAATAAAGTACGCTCTTGTCAAGTTTTCTGTGCACCTACTGGGCACCGAACCATTTGTGGTTTATACGGATCACGCATCACTGCGGACCGCAATAAACTCACCGCACCTCTCGCCTAGAATGGCAAGATGGCTCACATTCTTCTCTGAATTTAATTTCAAAGTTGAATATAAGCCGGGTAAGTCGAATGTCTTGGCTGACGCTTTATCGCGCAGACCAGACTTCGAGGTTAGACACCAGGAAAGTGTGTCTAGTGCGAAAGCACAATTTCAGCCGTCGACGTTGGCAGCCATGAAGGCATACCACGTGACGAGCTCATTGGCCTCTGAGATAAAAGAGAGCTACAGTCAGGACGACCACTGTCGCCTGCTGTTGGATCACTTCGGTGGACGAAAGGTTTCCCTTCCGTCGCACCTGAAAGCTAAGCTCAATCGCTTTAGCTACAGCGATGGCCTGTTATGGCATCAGCTGTCACCTTGTGATCCCTTGAGAATCTATGTGCCTCATGACACAGATCTCAAGTTGATGATCCTTCACGAGCTCCATGATGCACCATCTAGTGGGCATCTGGGCCGTGAAAAGACATTCTTACGAGTGTCAGAGGAATTTTGGTGGCCACACCTATATAGATGGGTGGCCAACTATATTCGCTCTTGCGAACAGTGTCAGCGCATTAAGCCTGCACCGTCCAGCAGTGCGCCACTGAAGCCGCTACCGATTCCAACCAACTGTTGGAAGTCAGTAAGCCTGGACTTCATGTTTGGCATGCCGCCCGATCATAAGGGTCGGACAGGGCTAGTCGTCTTTGTAGACAGACTGAGCAAAATGGTGCATTTAGCACCATGTAAGACATCGATCACAGGCAAGGAGGCAGCTCTCTTGTTCCTGGATCATGTTTACCGACTACACGGGATGCCCGAGTCCATAGTATCGGACCGGGATCCTCGTTTTACGTCTGGTTTTTGGCGACATGTGTTTGAGCTGCTTGGTAGCAAGCTCCACATGTCGACCGCAGATCATCCCCAGACCGATGGCCAAACAGAACGTGCCAATCGGGTCGTGGCGGATGTCTTACGCACTATAGCAACTCCCAAAGAGTGGAGCAAGCAATTGCCCTTTGTGGAGTTCGCTATAAATAACAGTGTCCACGCCAGTACGGGTGAGACACCGTTTTATATTAACGGACTGCGCCATCCTCGGACGCCAGTCTCGTTTGTGCGCAGCCCGAGTCTTAGTGGGGGAGGGCCCCTCACTATGCTCGGTGCGAAAGAGGGACATAGTTTCGTCAATATGACGATGACCCATGAGGGTATCATCTCAAAGACAGAAACTTGCCCTAGTGACCCTGCCAGTTTAGCAGTGGTCAATAAAACTACGCCTTATGACCGACCTCTTGGCGGTATCATAGGCGAGTTTGATGCTAAAAGCGTGAGCGAGGCTCAACGCTTTGTGGATGAGCGATTAGCCATCACACGTAAAGTCCGTGACGCAATGGCAAGCGCACAGGACAAGCAAAAAGAATATGCGGACCGAAATGGTCGCAAAAA
>NC_090610.1:12284044-12285312 GCF_004359215.1 Bremia lactucae | reverse complement strand
CTCGTTGGAGGGATGTCGCGCTCAATATATTTGAGCCTACTACCCTCTAGTGACTGGCGACGAATAAAGTTATTCGACGCTCCGCAGTCCACTAGGGCTTTAAGTGACAAATCATTTGTCACTTTCAACTTCAAGGTGATGAGGGATACCTCATCACCAGGTGCAGAGACACATAATGATTGTGTGTCTGGAGCAACTTTTGTCAAGAGATTTGCAAATTCTCTTGAGGTTGCTGGATCAGTAGGGCGTTGCGCCCCTACTGACCCCGTCCATTTTTTGGCGGTCCGCCTCGCTGTTGCGATTTCGCAACAACGTCGGATCCGCGACCGTTGCCCTTTTTGGCATACGGTCCAAAATTACGTTCAGTACCTTTTGGTGCTGGACGTGGGGCACTACACTCATGAGCGTAATGTCCCAATTTTTGGCAGCGATGGCATTTCTGCGATCGCTTATTGTTCGGAAAGCGAGGTCTCTCGCTTTCGACTTAGGAAAGGTCCATGGGTTTTGGACCTCTTAATTCGTGTCGTCTTGGTGGACGATATGATGACGAACTCGCTTGAGCCTGTCTCAAGCTAAAGTCCTCCTGTTCCGCAACGTATATTGCTTCTTCAAGCGTATCCAGTTCCAAGCGGACAGGTGGGTCTTTACGGGACCATCCGTAAGACCTTGCTTGAACACCATAATCAACTTGTGTTCATAAACTGGGTTATTTGTGATACAATTCGCTAAGAGTCGTATGTGCTGGGCATAAGCGTGAACATGACGCTTGCCTTGCTTGTTTTTCAGAAGCTCTGATCAAGCTCTGAACTCAGCCTTAGGCAGTTCAAACGTCTGTTTCGAGTCGGGCTTTAAAAGCCTCTAGCGAACCAAAGACATATAGGTCGCGCAACTTAAGTGCCCAAGTTCTGGCACGACCTGCCAAATTTGACTGAGCAAATGCGACTAGCATTTGCTCGTCGACGATGTGACGAGCCCTTATGGCATCGTCCAACTCGACGAACCATCTCAAAAGGGAGTCTTCTTCGACTCCCCTATACTTAGAGATGTCAATCTATAAGGTTTCGGGACGACGCGTGTGCGTCATCCCAAGTACAAGGGTCTGTACCAGTTGTAACCTCAAAAGTCCTGTCTGTTGAGAGCCTTGCTGGTTAAGCAAGGCTACTTTTTCATTCGCCTCGTCAAGTTCATGTTGTATGAACTTGGCGATGGTTGAATGGAGGGAATCTGTGTCTAAATCGGACAGCATGGCCAGATGGCATCATTCCCTA
>NC_090610.1:12281693-12283944 GCF_004359215.1 Bremia lactucae | reverse complement strand
GCGCATTACATAGTTAGTTATTAAAATTAAGGGAATTTCTAAACTCACCATAGCTTTTTCCTTAACTCACCCCATCCATATTTGAGCCCATCACAATTCATTAAATATATCAACGTCGAAATCCCCGTGCACGATCAGCACCTCTGAAATCTCCGCGCACGACTAGCAACATAAAAATCTACCGTCAATCATCCACCTTTAAACAAAATGTACATCATAAGCCTCCTGTAATCTACGTCGATCTCACTTGTGAATGATGAATCAGTCATTAGAGCTGCGGCATTATCTGACGGCTTACCATTGAAAGTTGCGCGGTAGAGAAAAGTTGGAAAATCGTCCAGAGAACGAAGTGCGAGTAAAGGTTTTTAAATGCGAGAATGCTGGTAACCATCATGACCCAGACCGCCCCGAAAATTCAAGGAAACGAAACCATAAGTGCTTCAACTGTCCGTTCAAATCACTTTAAAGCGTAAGGAGCAAAGAGCTTGGCAGTTGGAGATCCTTTAGAAGCTTTGCTAAATTTACTGTTGCTAAGTACTTGTCCAGAATAACATTGCATTCGAAGAAATAACAGACATCAGTTGACTGATCTTCTGATTCTCCCTAATTCTGGCAAGGAAATCAGCAAGCAGCTTTGCGCCGACAAAATCTAAAAAAATGCATCGGTAAAAATTCAAAGGACTCGCTGTCTGTTTACAACAGTCTGTTTACAACAGGATTGGGCTTTCTTGTGCAAATCAATTCACTAAAATTCAGAATACCAATGCCAATCACTCCATCATTGCCACTCTACAACATTTATCAAGAAAGACAATAAATTTTTGATTTGCCAACTCTATAGCTACCTCATCGGCAACATCACATTTACACTTCAATCGTGAGCAACCAAACACAAACAAATCAAGCTAAGATCCTCTAACAATCAGGGGAAGAGGCAAACCATCAGGTTCGCCATTCAACACAAAGAGACCCTTCTGCTTTTGAGTACGTCCAGGCAGAAAATCAAAATTCGGATATCTGATCCACAAACTCGGATATCTAAATCACAAACCCGTCGCCTTTCCAGGATCAATATTTGTCAAGCAACATGACATAATGCCAGGAGTTGTTGGTTGCGTCCTGCATCGAGTTGCGGAAATAGCAAAATGTTTTATTGAATATCAGTGAACTTAGTAAATTAATTACTTGATTGATTTTAGGTGGAACATTGCGTTTTCGTTTTGAGAAAATACACATGACGAGAGGACAATACAATTGGAACCAAGGGGGTCCGGGCATAGGTATATATTTCGATCGCTGCCTGTAATCCTAGAGGACATTTCGGGTGTTGTGTAAGCCGTAGCGCCTGCGGAAATAGTGCAGTTAGTATAGAGTGGTTTGGCATCAACTGGCCAACGCAAATGTTTTCATAGAGAGAATCAAGCCTAATAAATACACTGACTTTTACAGAGTTTTTTTTTACTTTTGTATCGATGCCAATATTCCTATAGGACATCCAGGTACCCCACATTCACTGTAATCTGTGTAGGTTGACTAGCACTGTTACCATTACTAGCAAAGGTGCCCCGTTACAATAAAAGGATATGTTGGCTATAAATAATAACTTAGTTTGTGACGATAACGTACAAGCCAAAGAATATTTTGACATTAATAGTTCATCATAGTGCCGTCCATATACACTACATATGGACAGTTTTCCAGAAGACGTGGATGCACCTGTCATAGTTAGAAATATCGAGTACATGATTCACAATATAAATAACAGTCTCGAACTTTTTTGCTTAGTGTAGTCGAATTCGTCGAGGTACATATCCAGCTCTAGCTAATGCAAGTATAGCTTCTGTTGAATGCTTCCCATCGCTCTTGTGCGTCGTACACTTGGTTGTGCTTTGTGTTCTAACCACGATCTTCGCGGTCACACAGACTTAAATATTAGAGTTCAAGATCGACAAATCATAAAATTTAGCCATATTAAAGTGAGGCCTGTGCAAGTACTGCCTAAGATGCATAACATCTTAGGCTCTGAACGAACATTTCAACTGTTTGCACGGAGCTTTCCAAAGCAATGCGCTTTAATAGCAGCATTCGCTGAATTAAAGAAAGCCTGTTAGAATTGTAACGGGGTGTATCGGAACATGAAATTAACACTTAAAGGTTGTTGATTAATATATTATTTAAAAGGTAGATAATATTTGGAGGATATTACTTTATATAGTAATGTCCTGAATTCTTATCCATAAATAGGTATAGA
>NC_090610.1:12280928-12281593 GCF_004359215.1 Bremia lactucae | reverse complement strand
AAGTACATTTGGTACTTAAGGGGATGGTCAATTACTAAATAAGAGTAATAAAGGAAAATTTTTATCAATCTATATGCTCTGTCTTTATTCGGCTCAAACAATAGGACAATTTGGATTAGATATTATTGATAGTAATTAGATTCAACACACGGGTGTGGTGCACATTTGTGACCAACCCTTGTGGATGTGATGCACATGGGTGCATTCACATTAGGAGGGATGACGCCCAGCGTCATCCATGATGACGGCTAGCGTCATCAGTTACGCGAGGTATCTATAAAGATACGCTCGCAATACATATTAAATGATATCTATAGAGATAACAGTTTAATTGGTAAAAATAGGTATTTGTATTTAATTCTATTAAATATAAATCAGTCTGAAATTTACTACCTACTTGGTAAGTGCGCACGAGGAGACGGATTACCGCTCCCGTGACGACACTTTACCAGAGTTCTTAGTGTGTTGGGTGAGGTCGCTTGCGCGCCCACCACAACTACCTCACTGCACGCAAGAGAAGCAGGTTTAACCGCTTCCTCGCTGTGCTAGGGTGTGTGCTTAAGTAGAGCGTGGCCGCATTACGACGTGCCCGCCTACACTTGGTAGCACTTGAAATCCTTCCCACGACCCGCATCTCTGCGTGTGTACGTGAGGATGAGCCTCAA